>NW_018021063.1:2684-6826 GCF_002006095.1 Pseudomyrmex gracilis
TATTATTTTATATATTTTATATGTTCAATTTATTATTTTATCATGTTATTTTCAGATTTATTAATAGGCTGCGTTCCGATATTCACTGCTATCTACTAGATAGTACTACAAATCTATACTTTATATTAAATGTGCTATAGATTTTCAGTACCGGCAGTGTATGAGAAAGAGAGAGAGAGCAAAGAAGGAAGAGAGAAGGAACATATGAGCCACGTGCGAGAAACAGGCTAGCGACGAGGTACGCTTCTCGCGGCTGGCAGTATTAGCTATAGCTATAGCTATAAGGAAAGACAGAGANCGGTTATATATATCCGTCTCCGACTACTGCTCGAAGTTGGCCGAAGCGCCGAGCGCACACGGACACGGCTGTTCGCCTGTGTGCGCATCCCCTCCACTTGCTGTTGCATGCTGCAAAAGTCTTGAAACTGGCATCCCTGCGCGCGGGGCTGTTTTACGCGCGTAAGACAGCCCAATGAATGCTTATTTGCTGATTTTTGTTAATTAAGATTTCGGTAATTATTGCGAATCTTGTAAAACGGTATAAGACTGTTTGACTCAATTTTACTCCTTTTACCTGCCATGAGAAATGTTACACCACTTGTCGGACATCCTATATATAAAATATATACAGGGTGTCAACAAAAGATTGCCCAGTAAGTACATAGCGTTATTTCTCATTAAAAACTGAGTCAAAAAGTCCTGAATCATTTTTTTCTATTACGTGTAATAAAAGAGTAATTATTGAGTAAATCAGGTCTATCAGTGCCCACCTTTAGCTGAGCGTACGTCATTAAGCCGCACGTCTAGTAGTATGCGTGAGCGCTCCGCCGCTATGGCGATCGGTGCGGCGACGCTATACCTTCGCGTACGTCGCTAGCATAAAAAGCTAAAAGTCGGCGCTAATTGGCTTGATTTACTCAATAATTACTCTTTTATTACATGTAACAAAAAAATGGTTCAGAACTTTTTGACTCAGTTTTTAATGAGAAATAATGCTATGTACAGTAGGGAGCACGATATCGTGCAGCTCCAGGGGAAGTATTTCTCGGAAATTTCTTCTTTAGCTGCTCCTATTACTGCGCGCTCTTCTTCTTCGATCTCGGATCGTTGGCGGAGACCGAAGAAGAACGGCGCGCGATAGTATAGAACATCCAAAGGAGAAATTCCCGAAAAATATTTCCCCTGGAGCTGCACGATATGGTGCTCCCTACTGTACGTACTGATCGGTCTTTCGTTGACATTCTGTATATATACAAGATGTCTCGTAATTGCCGTACAATCTCTCGTGGGAAGATAGAGTTATATTGAGTCAAAAAGTCCTGTACCACTTTGCAAGATTCGCAATAATTTATCGAGATCTTAATTAATAAAGATCTGCGAATGAGCGTGCATCGGGCTGTCTTACGCCTGTAAAACAGTATAGTGCACTTTGCGCGCTCACGGTGTTACCCGTAGCAAAGTATAGAAAGAGCTAATATAACAGCATATACTATAACGTATACATAATAAAAGATAACCGCGCGAATCGCGCCGGGCTATCTTACGTGCGTAAGACTGTGCATTGTACTGTCTTACACGCGTGAGACAAACCGATGAACGCTTATTCGCATATCTTTATTAATTAAGAAAAGTCTTACACGCGTAAGACAGCCCAATGAATGCTTCGCGGATTTTGGTTACTTAAGATGTCGGTAACTATTGCGAATCTCGTAAAATGCTATAGGACTTTTTGACTCAGTTTTACTCTTTCTACCTGCCTACAAGAAATGTTAAAGTAATTGTCGGACACTCTGTATATGTATACTTTCTTCGAAGGAAACAATCCTCTTAGTGGTTTTGGTGTTCACTTATTTTATTTAATAATGCAGTTACCTATTTTTAATTGATTTATTCATAAAGTAATAATTACTTACTTGATTACTTATTTTTACGCACAAGATAAGCAAAAAATTGGAAAGTTGTTAAAGAAAATTTCTTTTTTCTTTAATTTTATCGTTAATTTGACCATTACATGTAATACAAGTTTAGTCGTAGTTGTAAGGTCGTAGGCACGAAGTAAGAGTAAAGAGAACAAACTCCGTGTTAAAAAGTGACCCCGATTCTGACGCCTAATTGGGAGGGAATCCGCTCAAGGGAATAGTTTCTTATGATGGGTGCCATTTGCAATTTGTAACCTAAGCTAACCCTAACCTGACCTTATTTGTCAACTTATAGAATATGAGTACGAAGTAAGAGTAAGGAGATCGAACTCCGTGATATAAAAGTGGTCCCGATTCTGACGCCTAATTGGGAGGGAATCCGCTCAAGGGAATAGTTTTTTACGGTTAGACGCCATTTGCAAAACTATGCATGTACACAACTAGCACATGTACACGTTTAGTATATGTAAACTATCCTGTTATATATACAATTGCAGCGTAGTTATGCATACATTTATAAAAAGTTTATTTACACCTAGGACGGTGAGTTGTGATTAGTAGAGATATTATGTATATACTCATCATACTCTTTGTGTAATGAAGTTTTCTCAAAGATGCATCTTTTTATTTTAGAAATAATTCTCTACTAATATCTCTACTAATTGCAACTCACAGTTCTAGGTGTAAATAAACTTCTTTTTCTGGAAACCTCTCCTTTGGTTTCACATTCTCGAATCCAAAATGCTATAGCTGCAGACTTTCTCCGAAGTCCCAATTAATTGTCACAATCGGGACTACTTTTGTATATGTCACGAGAAGTTCGATCTCCTTACTCTTACTTCGTGGGTCAAGTTATGTTTCAAATTGCAAATGGCGTCCAACCGTAAAAAAACTATTCCCTTGAACGGATTCCCTCCCAATGAACCGTAAAAGTCGGGACCATTTTTTCCATTCGCGCGCTATCAAGTTCGATCTCCTTACTCTTACTTCGTGCATGTGAGCCACACGAAGTAAGGAGATTGAACTTGATAGCGCGCAAATGGAAAAAGTGGATCTCTAATTAGGAGTCACAATCAGAACCACTTTTGTATCACGGAGTTCGATCTCCTTACTTTTACTTTGTGATAAGCCATATGAGTCGGTGTTTTTTTGTTTACAGATCAGAAATGGCATGCTGGATACGTGGATGCAAGACCAAAGAAGAGAAACACGTTTCCAGAAAAAGAAGTTTTTTACACCTAGAACATTGAGTATGCGATTAGTGAGTATTAGTAGAGGATTATTTTTAAAATAAAAAAATGCATCCCCCTTGAAGAAACTTAATTACACGAAGAGTATGGATAAGTATATATGTATGTATATGTACCCAGATAACCAAGACTGAATGAGCATATTTTGCAAAGTTTGTAATAACACATTATGCCAGTACAATGTAGCCAGCATTCAAACATAATCTGTTATTTCAACTAATGTCGGCAGAAAAACAGAAAAAAAAGAGAATATAAATTTGTCACGCCGTAATGCAAATATTATTGCATCAATCAAGCAGAACTTGCTCAAAAAAATGTAGCAGATTTAAAGCATAACGTGCTATTGTCATTTCATTCTTCACTTATTTTTATATTTTTGCTGTGTTGTTTTCTTTACATATCGTGCCTACATAATTCACTCACTATAGCTGCTTTCCTTTTAGGAGACACAGTCGACACATTCGACACAAAGCGTCACACATCGCTTTCCATTTGTAATTGTGATCGACCTCAATCGACACATTTCGGCTGCTTTCCTTTTAGGAGACACAGTCGACACAAGTCGACACAAAAGTCATTCTGTCTTTGTTTCTCACTGAATACTGAACAAAGAACAGAATGACTCTTGTGTCGACTTGTGTCGACTGTGTCTCCTAAAAGGAAAGCAGCCTTCGACTCTTCTCGAGAGGAGAGTCAGAGTGTGTTCAAGTGTACTTTTGACGCATATATCTGCACCATTGCAGCTTCAAGCATTTCTACATATATGATCAGAGAGAAGCCTGAGAGCGGCCATGCCATTGTAGTTTTTTACGACGGTTTCAATCGCTGGTTTTAGCCGTATTTCCACAAAAGTGGAACTCAAAGGCCGTTCTACATTAAACGCAAGTATCAGATCTCGTGGAATTGACCAATTGCAGAGTCAAATCAGCCAATCGACCAACGTGATTGATCAGTTCCACGAGACCTGCGACTT
>NW_018021063.1:6846-27430 GCF_002006095.1 Pseudomyrmex gracilis
TTCCACTTTTGTGGAAATACGGCTAAAACCAGCGGTTGAAACCGTCGTAAGAAACTACAATGGCATGGCCGCTCTCAGGTTTCTCTCTGATATGATCATATATTTATATACAATCAGAATTGTAAACATTGCATATATTAAACATTGTTGTTAATTTTCCTTGATATATCACGTTACTATTGTTGGAACAAAGTGGCAAATAATAAAATCTTATCTTTCAAATAAAACTCTTATCTTAAAATATATTTACACTAAGAAACATATTTATATACACAAATATATATATAAATATTTAATATAATATATAGATATGTACATTTGTAAAAGTTAAAAACACCGTTTGAAAATTTTGAAAAATTTTGTAAGGTTAAGTTACGTATATTACAAGCATGAAGTAAGAGTAAAGAGATCGAACTCCGTGATATAAAAGTGGTCCCGATTCTGACGCCTAATTGGGAGGAAATCCGCTCAAGGGAATAGTTTCTTACGGTTGGACGCCATTTGCAAAGTAACGTAACCTGACCTTGGCTGAGTTCCGTTTCACGCATATGCGCGCATTTAACTATAGTACACGTTACATATAGTATAGATAAATGCGCGCATATGCGCGCGCGCGCGTGAAACGGAACGCAGCTCTGTCAGTTTTTAGTTAGTATTACATAGCAATTATTTTTTTGACACTAAAATCACTTTCTGCTTTCACAAAACCAAAAAATGTGTCGTTTCCAGTTGTAAATCCTCAATTTGGAGAAGGCAGCTCAACTAAATGCAAATTTTTTTGTAAATACTTGAATTTATTTGCTGCTTGTTCCATTTCCATTGAATTTCTTTCCATTATACTCATGAGCCTGAAAATGATAGTCTTTTTTACTATTAATTCCTCAATGTTACTTTTTTCCATTATTAATCTTTTTGTTTGTCCGATTTTGCGTATCTATAATTTTATTTTCAATTACCCAAAGCGTTATAACACGATGCACGTGAAACAGAAAACTTCTAAATCTTTTATCACTTTATTTTGTTATATTGCTGAGAAATTTCTACATTAAAAGAAATCTCACGATTCGGAGCATAAATATAGTTACATATACTAAATGTGTACATGTGGTAGTTTTGCAAATGGCGTCCAACCGTAAGAAACTATTCCTTTGAGCGGATTCCCTCCCAATTAGACGTCAAAATCGGGACCACTTTTTGGCGCGCTATAAAGTTCGATCTCCTTACTTTTACTTCATGATTACAAGTTTGTACTGTTCGTACACACACTGGCTGCTTTTCTTTTAGGAGACACAAAAGTCATTCTGTCTTTGTTCAGTATTCAGTGAGAAACAAAGACAGAATGACTCTTGTGTTGATTTGTGTCGACTGTGTCTCCTAAAAGGAAAGCAGCCACTGTATATATCGCGTTCCATTTACTGTGGCAAACTGTGCTCGAGTGTGTTAATCTGTGTCGATTTGTGTCTCCTAAAAGGAAAGCAGCCTATGATGACACAGTTGAGTAGAATCTGCTGCAAAGTGCTGATTAAACCTGCGTGCATACTGCTGGCATACTGCTATCATTTGGCTATCGGAGTATATACTCACCATACTCTCTGTGTAATGAAGCCTCAAGGATGCATTTATATTTCAAGAATAATCCTCTACTATAATACTTACTAATCGCATACTCAACGTTCTAGGTATAAAAAAGTTTCTTTTTCTGGAAACATGTTTCCCTCTTTTAGTCTCGCATTCACGTATCCAGCGTGCCATTTCTGATCTGTAAACAAAAAAACACTGGCTCATATGGCTCATATGGCTCATTACGAAGTAAGAGTAAGGAGATCGAACTCCGTGATACAGAAGTGATCTTGATTGTAATCCCTAATTAGAAATCCACTTTTTCTATTTGCACGCTATCAAGTTCGATCTCCTTATTCTTAATTCGTGTGACTTATATGCTACAAGCTGACAGGTAAGGTCAGCATAAATGCCAGATCGAGGACGCTTGCAGCATGCTCAGCAAGTAGAGGAGATACACAGACGAAACGCCACAGAGCTTATACTCATGGAGAGGCTCTAGGAGCGCAAGGAGGATCGACAAAGAGAGATATATTTTTCTGTTTCAATTGTAGGCACTTCTTATAGAAGAGAACACGGAGTGGGGGAGCCACAGTTGATATCTTAGAACATATATACTGGAAGGGGCATAGCTAACTTGCCGTTGTCCGCAACATCTATCTATCCTTGTCTGTACATAATACCGTAATACGCATGCGTCGATTATGTTGATGTGTGTATGTATGACAAGCTAGAACATATATATACCTTCACATACACATATATACCTTCTTAGTCGGTTATCCTCTCACGCAAGCGCATTGACAGATTTCGTGCAGACAAGGATAAATAGATGTTGCGGACACTTTTGTTACGTATGTCAGATAGGCTATGCCCCTTCCAGTATATATGTTTTAAGGTTGAGACAGAATATATCTCTCTGTTGCTCCCATAGACTTATATAATAGACGGAACATTTATATGACAAAGTTGAGAACAACATTAAAGGACAGAGATAGTGCTGGAGTAGTTGTCTCTCTCTCTCTTACAATAAGATGGAGGGGGACCAATTACTTTAAGGTCCCCCACCACATAGACATATAAGTCTATGCTTAGACGTAAAAGGCTATTACTTTTGACTTGTGTGCTCAAGTCTATGCATGCTACATGCATGCTATCACCTCTCACTATCACTCTCTCTCAATTGACTCTCGGATGTCTATCTTCATCATATATGTAATACTCCTATATTGCTAGTACGGTGCCGACCTGAGGGCGACGTCCCATTGAGCGGAAATCTATAGCGGAACGGAATGTGCGGAACCAGCTCGACCAATCATAGCCATTCCGTTTTCTTTCCTTCGCTTATTCTGTGGTTACGATTGGTCGAGCTGGTTCCGCACATTCCGTTCCGCTATAGATTTCCGCTCAATGGGACATCGCCCTGAAGCTCACCGTTACGGTGCAGACAATATAGTAGCCTCTCTCTCCAGCTGCTTTGTGCGCATGCGGTGAACATTCAAGCACGCTTGCGCATTTCTCTTTCTCGCGTTCTTTCTCTCACTTTCCAATGCTTTGTCTCGCTCGCACTCACTTGGTAGATGCGCCTGCGCATAATGACGCTCGACCATCTATGCCCATATTTGGACTTTGTGCGTCTCCCTTTCTCGGGCCTCGTGCCTCTCATTGCGAAGATACGCGACTAGCAATATAGGAGTATTACATATATGATCTTCATTGCTCTCGGCCACTCCCTCGGCCACCAATCAACTCACTGCTAGAAAAGAAGAAAATTACTCCACGACTATTTCTGTCTCTTTTAACGAAGCTTCAGCTCCTCTTACACGAATGTTCCGTCTATTATATAAGTCTATGGTTGCTCCTCGCGCGGCCCTCTCTATAGTTAGCATATAGGCAAGGCCTCTCCATGAGTATAAGCTCTATGCGAAATGCACACAGACGAACAGCCGTGTGCGTGTACTCTCAGCGCTTTGGCGAGTGGCTGCTTGCTTGTGTGCTCGGTAGCAAGCTGCAAGCGTCCCCGATCATCGAGTTAATCGGGGCCCGATCTGGCATCTATGAAAGGTTACGTTACAAATTGCAAATGATGTCCAACCGTAAGAAACTATTTCCTTGAACGGATTCTCTTTCAAGACGTCAAAATCGGGACCACTTTTTCCATTTGCGCGCTATGAAGTTCGAGTTATCTCCTTACTCTTACTTCGTGGTTGTAGGCAAACCGTTATATAATCATAGATCAGCATTTTAGCTAATCTAAGATAATACTGGTCAATAACACTGTTCAACACATTTTTGAAACTTGAATAAAGAAAGTGTTTTCTAATGTATTTTTGATCGCTGAAAACGAATCCGGCGGCAAAAATGCCTTACCACGTCAGGTATCCAAAAAAATTAAGTTTAAACCTACGTAGCACAACAGCGTGCAAAGCGCTTTGAAAGCGCTGTTGAGAACGCACCTCTCAAAACTGCTGTCACTTTGTTTGCAGATGAATAATTTGAGTGGGTTTGATTTACAATGTTCCAAAAATTTCTAAAACTTAAAAGTTGAAAATGTGTAACTTGCTCTGAAAAACACTTAAAAATATCTGCTTCAATCATGCGTATAAAAAGCACTTTTAAACAGTCCACATATCACGTAATATTGCGGAAATAATATCACAATAAAATTAAACAAAAAATTACAGTAAAAGTGCAATATACCAGTAATATTAGATATTATAATATTACAATAATTATCGATATATTACATTTATATATAATATTGAAATATTACTGTAATATTGTATTGCATCACAAGTAGCAAGATTATATATCAAATATGTTTTTATTGTCTTATAAATGTTAGAGATGTCATTTAACGTCATTTACTATTTAGTACGTTGCGCATACATCGCATTGCATCTTCTATCTATATATATACTATGATACATATATTTTGCTACGCTGTTGCAAAACCCTTACAACTTTTATTTTAAACATAAACGCTTTGTTTTCAAAAAATTTATTATATCAACAAAAAATACTGTGTGGATGTATAACAGTTTTACTATATCATTATTTACTATATAATTATTATTATGTAATAAAAGTAATACAAATAAATGTGTATACATATTTTTATATATCTCATTTGATATATATTTATTAAGAAGTGACTATAATAATCAGTATGTTAACAAAAAATTTGCGTAAAACTGTATTTTAAATTATATTTAATAATAATACGTATTTAATAATACTACTACAAGAAAGATTTTTATTTATATTTTTTCTGTTTCAGGTACATTGCACCGCAATATTTTTAATAAAATAATAATTTAATTAAATAATAAATGAAATGTGTGTAGAATAGCTTGAGAATAAGTAGATAGAAGAATTACATTTTATTAATAGTAAAAAGGCTATACGAGCGATGTACTGTTCTTCATGTACTTTTATTATAAATTAGGTTGAATATAAAATTTCTTTGTTTTCAAACTTTTCAATCCTAATCCGAATCTTCTTCAGTGAATTCTACATCAAAACTTGATTATATAAATCGTTTGAAAACAAAGAAATTTTATATTCAACCTAATTTATAATAAAAGTACATGAAGAACAGTACATTGTTCGTATAGCCTCTTTACTATTAATTCAATTTTCAACAAATATATCTACATATTAATTACATCTTAGTAAGTAACAAGTAGTCTCGCGGACTGAGTGCATGGGCTGCGAATATAGAAGTCTCGAGTTCAAATCCTATCATCACCTCAAGATTTTTTTCGGGTCCCGGTACCTTTCATTGAGTTAATCAGTTGATCGGCAAACTTAATCAGGTCTCCAAAGATTAATTTCAGTGAATTCTCGAATTAAGTCTTCTCTTACAAAGCAAAGTGCCATTGATTTTATATTGTATATATATATTACCGTAACATTACTGTGACGCATTTTGGGGCGGACATTTTAATATTATTAATATTAAATTAACATTACGGTAATAGTTTCACTATAGTAGAGTGAAATATAGCAATAAAAAAACAATATTTCTCTGTGATATTGTAATATTATGTGCTATGTGGGAAATTTTGAATGCGCTTAAAATGCTTTAAAACTGTATTTATCCTGTGCTAATCGTATACGCTTATAATGCGCTTTTTTTTTAGTGGATTTTGAATGCGCTTTTAAATTGCTACAAAAATAGTAAATTTCAGTATCTGCAATAGCGTTTTTTTAGCGCTTTTCAGGCGCTAGTGTGCTACGTGAGAATGTGACAAAATTGTGTTACGTCCTGGGGACTCCACGGTCTCCTTTTTCTTGCAACGCGACGCGCCAACGCATAACAAACCTTTTTTTGTAAATAATGAAAAACAATAAATAACTCAAACGGGTCTCCTATCGTTTGGAAACTTAGACTCCAAACGATAGGAGAGCAAACGGAAATCATATCGGCGCTCGAAAAGATAAACCGCGCCTAATAAGAACCCGGAATTTTGCTATAACGAGCAAGAAAAATTTATCGTTTAAACACTCTGAGCAGCTTTTCAAACAAACCAGGGAATCTCCGGGTCAAGAAAAACACCGCTTATAAAATTTAGAGCAGCCGGCGCAAATAGAAACTCCGGCGCCACGAGCAATTTTATTATAAACAAATAGCAAAGGGTCTATGTGGCGTGATAAAAAAAAACAACACTCTCCCTTTTCCCTTCTCCGGAAAATCGAACGAGCCGACCGAGCCGAGAGATCGTCGCCGGTTTGCGATCTCACAAAGTTTACCCGACCACTAACTAACAAATAGGAACTGGTGAAGCTCGACTGAGTTTTCCGATTGGGAGAGTTCTCGCTTAATCAAAATTGTATATAAGCCAGGACTCTCAGAACCGGAATCAAATAGGAGCCGCTGATCTTAAGAATCGGGAGTGTTGTGCAAAGAATTTCAAAGGTGAAGTTCGGTGCAGTGAGTGCCAAACCAAGACATCGCCGCCGCTCAACTAAGTAGTAAGTGCTTTCAAGGAACCAATTGATTACTGAGATTCCACGAACAAAAAATAGAGATTGAGAAAAAGAGAGAAAAACGATAAAGTCTCGCATGAATCAGACACAGCAGCCGCATTACTGAACTGTCTAAGATAGCCTCTCATCTCTTTCCTTGATCAGAGAGGATATCCGCGATCTTGAAACGCTCTGGATGACTTCTGATAGACATCCGCGGTTTTGAATCGCTCTGGATAACCTCTCACCTCCTTCCTAAATCACGGAAACAAACAAAGCCCGCTATCTTCGAATATTAGTCGTAGAACCATGACACATTCAAATTTATTCCTATCATTAAATCTATCGGAACCTAAGAAATGAAACAAAACCGAATTTGTCAACTGACATAAGGAAATACGTTTCTAAGATGATCTAAGTTGCGTAAACCTGTGTTAAAGAGGCTGGCTGCACTAAACAACTCGCATTCCCCTTCTCTCTCACACTTGCACTCTAACTTATAGATTACTTTGTACGAAACGATTATGCGCTCCGTCATTGTATTAGTTTCAACACTGTCTGTTAGTAATTTGCTAAGATTTCGATTTGTTCTTTTAATAAATATAACTACTTTATAATGTGTGGAATCAAACTAAAGAGTTATTCTTTGTTATCTTTCTCTCCGTACAACCCACTCTCACTTCCTTGTTAAAATCGCTAGATCCCGTCCTTGGTAAATAAGACTTGCGTCTCATGTCTAAAAAGGGACCAACGAGCGAGTGTTCGCTAGACAGAGTAAGATCGGCGGACGCCGTTGACCTGTCGACGAATATAAACAAATTCTCTCGACTCTCTCACAGCGGGACTTCCGTGTCCATTGTAAAAAGAGATATGGAAAACGACGCGTTTACTGTTGCGTTTCACCGCCCGACCGTATCCATGGGCCAGGACGTAACAATTGTTTTTGGTTATTATTTATCATTTTTTGCGGTTACACTAAATTGTTTTCTGCAAATTTACTTACGCCACATTAAAGTGCTATCTTTTATCTAATATGAATTGCATATATTACAATACGATTTTTTTCATGTACATACTTAATATATAATAAATCATTAAATTGGATATAGATAATATTTTTGCTGCACAAAAACGTAGTCACACACTGTGGCATTCTGATTATCTCGTGAAATTGTTTATTTCTTACTATTGTAATTTATAAACATATTTCATACATCTATAAATACTACACGGAACTAAAAGATTGTTAGAATAGCAAGAAAATACTTACTATACGGCGAGCAAAAAACATTTGCTAAGATTATTAAGATTTTTGTTTTGCCAACAAAACATTTCGTTGATGAAGCAAAACTTTCATAGACTCAACTATTTTTCTTGCTGACTATATAACAGTAAAACTCTTTTTTCGTGTAATAATCATTTCCAATCATTTTCTTACTGATTTATTATATGGCAATTATGTATATAAATTATGTATATAAAAAACAATCGTACCGTAAAGGTACAATTTCACGTGCTGTTGAACCTAAGTGTTTGAGCGACAAAAAGAGTCACATGATGACTGATTTGTTGCTCGTATTCCAGCGGCTAATTTTGTAGTTGGAACCAGTTCAACTACAAAACATTAATGCTCAAACGCTGTGATGCACTGAGCTGCGTTCGGAAACACTACTCGTGCTTTATCTTTATCGTTTATTGTAATAACTGTAAAACAAAGATAGAATAACGCTTGTGTGCACACAAATGCTGTGTCCAAACTCAGTCTTGACAGTGTATACCGAAGACACATAACTGTGCAGAACTTCCGAAAAACGTTTAAAAAAAGACACAAAAATGTACTACTTTAATTCAAGAAAAATGAAAATAAAGAAATAAAAATATCAAGAGGCACGGTAGTGCCTCGCGCCAAGTATACGTGCCAACGAAGTGTGCGCGCGCTGGGCGAGGCTATCCCGTGCCTCTCATTTACGCGAGTAGGACCGATCGAGAATTCTGAGATTTTCAGATCTCAGCAACGGGTAAACCGATCGAGTTGGGCCTAGACTCAATCGAAAGTTGAGATCGAGGCACGAAAAAAAGTATTTTGCGGTTTTTTTCTCCGTGCCTTTCCAACAGAGATATCTGGATACAAATACGAAATTCTCGAAAACCTAGGTTCACATAACATTAAGAAACGTCCAAGTCGGACAGCGTGACTTTACAGACTTCGCCGCCAGAGTGAAACGTGAATCTGCTCTTGTCATCACTATGTGGCGACACTTTCGTACCAAGCAAGATTTATCTGTATGCGTTCAATTTGAGAAGAAAATTTTACTGCGTATAAAGAAAGAAAAGCAGGCAAAGTAGCGTAGAGAAAGCGTTGCGTTTGGAATTGTTGCTGTAACACTTGACAGCCAAGGCTATAGAGTAAAGAAATTTTTTAGTAAGGGAAGTGCGCGAAATTTTTGCTCATTTGGTTTCTCTTCTCAAACTGAACGCAGTATAAAAGTATCAAGAGGCACGGTGCCTCGCGCTAAGTATGTGCGCAAAGTGTGTGCGCCCTGCGCGAGGTACCACGTGCTTCATTTATATGCAAGTAGAGCCGCTGAGAAGATACTTATATACACGCTGTAAAGATACTGTGAGAAAACAAACTAGAAAATACGATATACGTAGATATAAGTATATGTACTTTGAACATTGTGCGTCTGTGCAGTGACATATAATACATAAGGCCATTCTACAATGAATTGAAAATGTCCCGTTGCCAGGTTATTTAGCAATTACGAAAAGAAAAGTATCATTTCTGGTTGCGCTTTGTCGTTGCGATTGCTACATAAGAATTAGTCAACTTTTAACTTTTGTTAACAGCAACTGGCAACCGCAGCACGTAAAATAATACTTTTTTCCTAGTAGTCGCAACTGGTGACGGAACATTTTCAACTTATTGTAGAATGGACCATACAGAGACAACAGAGGCTAATATAAAACGTTACGTTTAATTAAATAAGAAATATAAAAAATATAAAAAAATACTATGTTGTATATAAGTAAAACAAGACAAATTATTTTAGGTATATAAAAGTTCAGAGAAAAATAAGATGAGAAGTAAATATTAAGAAGTGCATTGTGTTGCAATAAAAAGTGTTTGTGAAAACCATATTCTACAAAAATGTATGATATCCGAACAAAATACCTTTTCAAAAAAAGGTAAAAAAGGCGCCAAGTACACGCGCAACTCGTATCTCTAGAAAAAGTATTACTATAAAAATTTTCCTCTACAAAATCTATTCTACAAAAGAAATGATATCAATAAGTTACGCCAAGTATTCGGAGTACAAATTAGTTCGGTCCGTTTTTTTGTGTCCAAAAATGCATTTATTTCAAAACAAAATAAATGAATAGATTAATTAAAGTATTGTCCATCGCTGGCTACTACTTTTTTCCATCTCTCAGGCAATTTTCGAATTCCATCTCGAAAAAATGACTCGTCTTTGAAGGCAATCCAAGTTTGGAGCCAATTTTCGATTTTTCCGAAAGAAGTGAATCGGTGACCTGCCAAATCGTGCTGCATCCTTCGAAACACCTAGTAATCAGAAGGAGCAATGTCCGGAGAATACGGCGGGTGCGGTAAAATATCCCATTTGAGCGAGTTTCCCAAATATTTTTTTACGACTTTTGCGACATGAGGTCGAGCGTTGTCATGAAGAAGAATAACTTTATCATGTCTTTGCTCGTATTTCGGCCGTTTTTCTTGCAATGCACGGCTCAAACGAATCAATTGTAGCCGATACAGATTGCCTATACTGGAATCCAGATTGTAGCAGCTCATAGTAAACAACACCCTTTTGGTCTCACTAGATACAGAGCATGATCTTCGAACCATGAATGTTTGGCTTTGGTGTTGAGATCGATGGCAACGATTGACCGGGCTTAGCGTAGTATTTTTTTTCTTGGGGTTGTCGTAGAATATCCACTTCTCATCTCCAGTCACAATCCAATGCAAAAAACCTTTTCTTTGTTTCAAAGGCAACAATCAGCAACTCGCAAGTGAAAAATCGCCTTTTAACGTCTCTCGGTTTCAATTCATACGGCATCTAATTTCCTTGTTTTTGAATCATTCCCATGGGTTTTAATCGTACAGAAAGGGCTTGGTGAGTTACTCCCAATAATTCTGCAAGCTCCTCTTGCGTTTGACTCTGATCTTCTTCGAGTAATGCCTCCAAGTCTTTGTTTTCGATTTTTTTTGGCTGTCCAAAGCGAGGCTTGTCTTCAACGCTGAAATCTCCATCCTTAAAACGTCAAAACTATTCTCTACATGATTTATCAGTTGGAGCCGTGTCACCATAAACTTTGACAAGCATTCGATGGACTTCAGCTGCACTTTTCTTCCAATTAAAGCAGAAAATTAAAACCTCCCGCAAATGCTGCTTGCTTAACACAAAATTTGACATTTCAAACACAGTAAAAATCAAGATTTTTGTATGAAACTCAAAACGATATAAACTGAATATTATTAGCAGATGTCTAACCTCTCTGAAACCGCCAAAATCAGCTGTCACTATGAACCATTCATAACAGCCGGAGCCATCTTTTGGAAACGGATCAAACTAATTTGTACTCCCAATAAAGTCTTTTATACATTGTTATAAAAATATATAAAATATATAAAACTTTGTAAGTTGTTTATACGTTGTAAAATAGAAAATTTTATAAACCAATAGAAAGTTTAAAATATAGCGTGACCACTGCACTTTTTATGTAAAGCACTCATTGATGTAAGAAATGACTTCGCCTTGCGTGGAAATTCTTAAACTATATCGAATCATACATATAGATTTTGCTTTGTGTGAAAAATCAAAAAATCATGTGGAATGTTTCAAAATAAAAAATATTTAAAAAAACTTGGCGCGGCTGCACCAAAAACTAAAGACAGAGTTCAGCACGATCTGGCATCTCTGATTCTACATCTATGGGCTCACTGACGTGCGTTCGGTTAAAGGTCGGCGCTAAGTGGCTTGATTTATTCAATAATTACTTCTTTATTATATGTAATAGAAAATATAGTTCAGGACTTTTCAACTCAGTTTCACTCCTTCTACCTGCCTACGAAAGATTTTACAGTAAGTGTCAGACACTTTGTATAATAATAGTTATATAGTAAATAATTATATAGTAAAAATGTGTTATACACACGCAAAGTGTGTTTTGTTGATATAATACATTTTGAAAACAAAGCGTTTATGTTTAAAACAAAAGGATTTTTGCACTAACGTAGCAAAAAATATGTATCATATTTTACATAAAATACAATGCGATGTATGCAACGTGCTAAATCAAGAGGCACGGTAGTGCCTCGCGCAAAGTATACGCGCCAACGAAGTGTGCGCGCGCTGCGCGAGGCTACCCCGTGCCTCGTTTAGGCAAGTAGGATCGATTGAGAGTTCTGAGATTTTTAGATCTCAGCAATGGCTAAATCGATCAAGTTCGGCTTAGATTTAATCAAAAGTTGAGATTGAGGCACAAAAAAAAAGTATTTCGCGGGTTTTTTTCTCCGTGCCTTTCCAACGAAGATATCTTGGTTTAAAGTTCGAAATATCCAAAAACAAGGTTTACATTCACATTAAGTAACGTTCAAATTGGACAGCGTGACTTTACAGACTTCGCCGTCAGAGCGAAACATAAATCTGCTCTTGTCGTCACTATGTGGCGACACTTTCGTGTACAAGTCAAGGTATATCTGTATGCTTTCAATTTTAGAAGAGAATTTTATCGCGCATGCATTCTGTCTTTAGTTTTTGGTGCAGCCGCGCCAAGTTTTTTTACATTAAATATTTTTTATTTTAAAACAGTCCCCATGAGCATTTGACTTTTCACACCAAGCGAAATTTATATGTGTGATTCGTCATAATTTAAAATTTTCCACGCAAGGTGAAGTCATTTCTTACATCAATGAGTGCTTTATATAAAAAGTGCAGTGGTCACACAATATTTTAAACTTTCTATTAGTTTATAATATTTTCTATTTTACAACGTATAAACAACTTACAAAGTTTTATATATTTTATATATTTTTGTAACAATGTATAAACATACAAGATTTTACTTGGCGTAACTTATTGGTCATTTCTTTTGTAGACTAAATCTTGTAAAGGAAGATTTTTATAGTAATACTTTTTCTAGAGAGATACAAGTTGCGCGTGTACTTGGCGCTTTTTAAAATCTTTTTTAGTAAATGACGTTAAATGACATCTCTAACGTTCATAAGAACGTTAAATAATAAAAAAAATTTGATATATAATCTTGCTATTTAAGATGCAATACAATATTACCGTACTAATTTAACAGTAAATGTAATATACCCAGATAACCAAATCTGTTGAAACAGATTTTGCCAAATGCTTGTTACAAATTTTGTTAGCAGAAAGACATCAAATATGATGCAGAGTTTGTTTTATCTGGCAATGTTGCAAAATTGCTAGCAATAAAATATCCAAGCTTGTTGTCAAAACATAACAGCAAATTGCTGGTGAAAACCGAGCAAAGCTTGCACATAATTTGAGACCAAATTGACGCCAAATATAAAACAAGATCTGCGCAACACGACTTGATAGCAAAATAACAGCACAAATCGAGCAAGACTTGCAGTTCAGTCAAACTATATGGTATTTAAAAGGCCATTTAATTATATCTTGACTTATTTCTAAAGTATATATACACACTATCTATAATCCATAATATACATAAAATTACTTTTACATTTGAGTATTTAACCTATTTCCAATAATTAAATATTAAAATGACATAATAAAATATTTTTTTAGCAAACTAACTATTAGAAAACCTATACGAGCAATGCTAGATGCACGCGCATTTTATATGTACAGACGGCGTCATTAATTCGAAGAATAGGCGCGGGGATCACATAAAAAGTCCAGTTGATCCAAATATCCATTAGTCCCAAAATCGGGTGTTCAGTTGTGGACACTCGATTGCTACTAGTTAGTTAGTACGGCGCCCGTTGGCGCTACGAGCAACCGCCCCGCTTGCCCTCCGATCCCCGCGCCTATTCTTCGAATTAATGACGCCGTCTGTACGTATAAATTTATAAAGAATTATTGACATATATCCTAAATTTCTACAAATTATATATATATAAAATCTTTATACATAATATATATATAAAATATGTTTAAAATTATGTTTAAATTTGAATATTAAATTGACAATAATTATATAAATATTAAAATGACATCTGTGTGAAATATTTTAATATTTATACTTTTTACAACAATTAATTGTCTGTATAATATTTGATTTTAAATAATTTTACAATATTTCTATATTATCAAAATATATAATCAAAAAATATAACTTATATTATGCATGTACGCGACAGTTATCGTTTATTAGTATACGTTTATTAGTACATAATTAAAGTTTCCTAAACAGATATGAAAAACGATTAAGTATTATGGTCAAACTGCACTCTCTTAGTAGAATCAATTAAAATTTCACTAATTGATTCAATGATAATATCACTGATTTACAGTGAAAAAATGCCTCTTTTAAAGGTGTCAGTACCCCCCGAACAAGTTCCCACCTTGTAGTAGCTCCGAGGCGGGAGCTCGGGGCTCGCAGAGCGCTCGGTGCGCACGTGGTCTGGCCGCCTTGCAGTAACTACACGGAACGTTATTTTGTTCCCAGCATGTGCTGGTGGCGGCGTGGCCGGGCATTGATCGTCAATTCCTCTCTGGACGCTGGCGGATCTGCCTGGTCGTGCCGTCACAATGGAAGTGTAATCTGACGGGACAACAATTGACCACAGAAAGTGAGCATCTGGTGTCCTCGGGGACTGTGGGCTCTCGCGCCGGAGCAGGTGGTGAGGCTTAAGATCGCGGGCGGTGGTCATCCGCTCAGGGATGGGTCCGTCTGTGACCAACTAAGAGAAACTCCCCAAGTTAAGGGAGTGACCGTGGCGCAAGGGGAGTTGCGTCGTGAACGGTGCCTCCTGGATACCGAACGAAATCCAGGAGTACGGAGCCAAGCCCCAGCCATCGCGGCTCTGTCTGGGTGAGACCGCGCGACCGCGATACTCGTGGGAACAAAATGGAATTCGAAAAATAAAATACAATCACCCCCAAATCAGTCCCCAAGAGCGAAACCTCCTCTGGAGGTGAACGCCTAGGGGAATCTTGTAGTGCGGGAGCGGGCTTACAAGCCCCAAAATACCGCATAAGATATAGCGGGGCCGCTAGGCGCCGTTATAATAAACAGATGCTAGCCGGGGAGAGTGGGGTCAATAAGGCCCCCTCTACCCCCGCAGCCTTTTGCTCAAAAGGTGGAGCTGGGGGTGGGCGGGCTTTGGGTGGCGCAGCAAAGCGCGCCAGGCCGGAGCACACTACTCCCAGCCCCTTAGAAAATCGCCAGGGCAAGAGATCCAAAAATGAGGGGTCGTATGCACAGGCGACAATAGGACTGGTTAGGATGGCCCTCGTACTGGAGGACTAACCCTGACAAGAAGATAGGAATCTTCTTGTTGATGAGGCGGTTGAGATCAGAAAACTGATCAGGACTCTCATTTTCGGCATGTCCGAAAATGATAAAGCCCCCACCTTCACCGGTTCCTGGGAAAGGGATAGCGCACTCATTGTCGTGTGCGCCAATAAAAAGTCGGCGGAGTGGCTTAAGGTCCACTCCCCCGAGGCAAAAGTCAGGGGAATTCCTCTGCGTGTGCTGCCGGTCGGTGAGCTACCCAGGCGACACCGGGTAGTGGTGCATGTGGAGGAACCTGACATAGATACAAGAATATAAGGCCGATACGAGCCATTCCCAGGATGTTGAGCAGGAACTTGAACGTGCATACATATATGTATACATCTTAACAAGTATTACTTGTAAATTTTTACAAGTAAATTTTTTGAATTGAAAATTCAATTCGTAAATTCATACGGGATGCGGGATTTGCATCTCACATATGAAAGACCCCGAATATCCTGACATAGATGTTGAGGAAGCTCTAAAGCTTCTCAACCAACAGAACACAGGGCTGGCAACCAGTGAATGGATCGTCAATAGAGGGACGTACAGTAGGAACGCCTTGAGCGCCCACTTCTCCTGCCTGGTTGGCGACTCGGCACTAGAAGCCTTGAAACACTGTAGCTTCAGGCCTTTTCTCGGTCTCGGCCGAGCCACCGTTAAGGTGGCGGGACGGGAGCGCAAAGAGGTGACTAAGAAGAAGAAGTCGGAGGATGTCGAGACTGCCTAAAAATGGCTCCTCCCGGCATCCAAATGACCCAAATTAATTTGCACCACAGCAAAAGCGCCTCAGCTATCTTAGCCAAGAGCATGGCTGTGATGCATACAAGTATTGCACTAATCCAAGCCACCTTGGATTGTTAACGATGCAATAAGAGATCTGAGTGGGTGTGTTTATACAAAGCACACTCGGAAAAAAGAGTAAGATCTTGCATAGTAGTTAAAGGACTAAATGTTATCTTTCTGCCACAGCTCAGCAGCGAGGACCTCACAGTCATCAAGGTGAGAGTAAAGCTGGCCGAGGAAGAGGACATGAAGGTACTCATAGGGTCAGTCTATATGCCCTACGACTCCATGGACGATCCACCACCGAAAGAGGTAAAAGCCCTGGTAGCCTATGCGAAGGCCGGGAGGCTTGAACTCCTGCTGGGTTGTGATGCAAACTCCCATTATGTAGGATAGGGAAGTGCAAACATCAACCCGCGGGGGGAGAGTCTGCATGGCTTCCTAGTGGGCACAGGGCTACTCATTCTTAACAGAGGAAACGAGCCGACATTCCTGGACTTCAGAAGACAGGAAGTCATTAATATCACGGTTTGTACGGAGAGAGTGGCGGGTCTGGGGGCGGGTGAACGACTGGAGGGTCTCGGATGAGCCCTCTGGCTCTAATCACAGACAAATACGCCTAACTCTTCAGCAACTACCGCAAATCTGCTGGGTTCGTAACCCACGAAAAACCAACTGGAAGGGCTTTAGGGCTGATCTTAAGGCGCAGCTCGTTGAGGCCCCAACCAGTTTCAGGACCAAAAATAATTTGGAAAATGCGGCGGACTTCTTAAAGAACGCCATTGCAAATGCCTACGAGTTAAACTGCCCACCAAGGAGCCCGGTGACTAAGACCCACTGGTGGAACAAAGAGCTTGAAAAGCTCAGGTTGGAAACAAGGAAGAAATTCAGTAAGGCAAAAAGAACCAGACTTGCAGCACACTGGGAGGTTTTCAGAAGCTCCCAACGAGAGTACAGCAAGGAAATCAAGAAAGCAAAGCACAAAAGCTGGAAACACTTCCGTGAAAGCATTGAGAGTGCCCCAAAGGCATCTAGGCTTCACAGAATTCTCAGCTTAGATCATCGTCCCCAACTGAGCTGTCTTAAGCTTCCAACGAGGAATGTTACTGAGGAAGCGTCGGACATATTAAAACATTTAATGGAAGTCCACTTCCCAGATTTTAACAATAACATACAACCTCACCGGCCGAAGCCTAGGGTATATAACGGTCCACTTACTAAAATCTTTAGGGCAAGTATAGCCCTAAGACATGTTCCTCAGGCCTGGAATGGTACAAGAGTGGTCTTTATCCCCAAGCCTGGCAGAAATGGATATATTTCAGCCAAGGATTTCAGACCAATCAGCCTTACCTTCTTCGTACTTAAGACGTTGGAGAGGCTGATCGATGGATTCTTGAAGAACGGACCTTTGCTTACATGTCCACTGGCTTCTTCCCAATATGCTTACAGGGAGGGCAGATCCACGGATACTGCCTTGCACCACCTTGTGAGCGGGGTCGAGAAGCAATTGGAGACAAAAGGATATGCCCTGGGCGTCTTCCTGGACATTGAGGGAGCTTTTGATAGCACCTCATATGATGTAATCGGGGAGGAGATGACCAGACACGACATTCCAGCCGCACTAGCAGACTGGACACAAAGCATGCTAACAGGAAGAACCCTGATTGCTAATCATGGGGACTCAAACGTGCATGGTTTTCCCGCCAAAGGATGCCCGCAGGGGGAATTTTATCCCCCCTGCTGTGGTGCTTGGTCGTGAACAAACTTTTATATAAATTACAGAAGACAGGTTTCGTCGCCTTTGGCTACGCTGATGATGTGGCCATTATAGTGCGGGGCAACTTTCTTTCAATACTTAAGGAGACTATGGGAAAAGCCCTTAAGATCACGCAAGACTGGTGTCAATCAAAAGGACTTAGGGCTAATCCATCAAAAACCAAGGCCATGATTTTCATCAGGAAATACAAACCTAAAGCCAGTGACCCGCTTAGACTCTGACGGGAAGATATAGAATACGTCCAGTCAGTACAATATTTGGGAGTCCACTTAGCACCAAACTGAATTGGAAAACACATCTCGATATAAAGAGATCCAAATTCTACGCTTCATACTGGGCGTGTAGAAGAGCAATAAGAAAATCCTGGGGTATTAAATTAAATACTGCCCTATGGATATACAGCGGTATTAGTACCGAGGTTAACATATGCTGCTGTTGTTTGGTGGCCCAGAGTGGAAAAGATGGAGTCTAAGAACCTACTAAAAAGCCTACAAGGTAATTACTTGAGGGCTGCGGTAGGAATTATGAAAACGACACCAACAGAAGCGCTGGAAGTGGCGCTCTGCATTCCACCTTTAAGATTGACTATCATCAGCGCTGCCAAACTCACAGCATATAGACTAAGGTGTCAGGGGGAGTAGAGAGATTTCGGAGTAGGTCATACCAAGCTCGAGTTTCTTCATAAACCTCCCTTTACCTTAAAGCAAGACAGAATATCCAGAATACGCCAAGTAGACAAGGCGTTCTCCATAAACTTGACCACCAGGGCAGACTGGAAAAACAGAAATCAGATCCAGCCGGGCACTCATGCATGGTTCACTGATGGATCTGGAGCAAACGGCTGCTATGGAGCAGGCATCTACTGTCCAGAATCAAATCACAGAGTTTTTCTCTCTGGGTAAACTGGTCATGGTCTTTCAAGCGGAAGTCCTGGCCATTCTGGAATGTGTAAGACTCCTACTCTCAAGAGAGACAAAAACTAGGAGAATCAATATCTATACGGATAGCAAAACAGCCATAGGAGCTCTTGCTAATACCACCACTGAATCTTTAGTGGTTTGGGACTGTATGCAAGCTCTAAACAGATTGGGCGAGCGAAACAACATCACGCTTGTCTGGGTACCTGGCCACCAAGGTATCCAAGGCAATGAAGTGGCTGATAGTCTGGCAAAACTGTGTACCTTAGAGGAACCAGTCTGCCAGATAGTTGGAGTTCCCTTTGCAACAGGGAAAAACCATATCAAGGACTGGCTGAAAAGGGAGCACAGGATCTCTTGGGAGATACTGAAGAGCTGCCGCCAAGCTAAGGCCCTGATGACTCAGCTATTGCCAGGTAGGACAAAGGAACTACTGACAATGAGTAACTACAGAAAAAGACTGTGTATCGGTCTTTTTACGAAGCATTGGGCCTTTAAGGCACATCTATTCAACTTAGGCCTAGTTGAGGAGAGTAGTTGTAGATTCTGTGGTGAGGAAAGGGAGGACTGCGTGCACATATTGTGTCGCTGCCCGTCTCTAGCACTCAAGAGATTCAGATCCTTGGGCTCCATGTTTGTGAAGCCCGAGGACCTGAAAATAATTAAAATCGGCCATCTGTGTAGCCTGGCAGCAAATGCCGGGTTTTAGCAGCTTGGTCAATAAAGAAGAACTAGCGGAAGTCGTAGAAGATCTTATAGATCTAGGTGACAATAGGGTCTCACAACCCCCCCGCTCCTTGTTATCTATCTATCTATCTATCTAAGGTGTCAGTAACAGATTAGTTTTACTAGAACACAGTTAAAATTTCTCTGATTTACTTAGTAACAAGTTTTATTTAGAATCAGTAACAATATCACTGAATGCCATTAAAATATTAGTTTTAAAGTAATTGATTGTGAAAGTTTCAATGGTTAAATTGATAGAGTGCCTGCTTTATAATCAGAGGGTTCCAGATTCCAGGTTCGAATCCAGTCGAAATAATTATCTGACACAATAACTTTTTTCTGCGAAGTAATACTAAAACAACATAGAGAATAACCAAGAAAACTTACTCGAGGACATAAATTATAAATCTAAGTCATTTTTTATATTATAAATGTCATTTTTCTATCAAATCGTGTTGCGCAGATCTTGCTTCATATTTGGCGTCAATTTGGTCTTAGATTATGTTATCAAGCTACCCTGATAGCCAAGCATGTTTTGCAAAATCATGTAACTTAATGCTGAGCTGAAGTTTTCAACTAGTTGCTGTGTATTTGCTGAATACATGATGCATAGTCATACGTAATCGACAACACGAAGGCAAATTTGAGATATTTTGTGTCAGCAGATTCAGAGCAAACAAAGAGCAACTATTGCTCATTACGTTGTCAACAAAAAGACTTTTATTTATAGAAAACTCTTTGCTTTATCATTCATTTTCGGCAACATAAGAGCAACATGACGATAACAAAACAAGACACCGATGTCTGTACTTCTGTCGTATGGTTGGTAAAAACTGTTGACATATATTTATTCTATCTTGTAGCCCATTAAATGTCGAAAACGAATGACCGTCTTTTAGAATAAGTAGACAAAAATAATTATATTTTAGTAAGGAACAAGTAGTCTTGCGGACTGAGTGCAGGGATTGCAAATATAAAGGTCTCGAGTTCAAATCCCACCCATCACCTAGGATTTTTTCCGGGTCAGGTACCTTTCATCGAGTTAATCAGTTGATCGGCAAACTAAATCAGATCTCCAAAGATTAATTTGAGTGAAATCTTGAATTAATTAATTCCCCTTTCACACAGAGCGATGTGTTATTGAATATATATTTGTCCGTTTTCGACATATTGTATTTTTGCTGAAATTTCCCTTACAAAAAAGAACTACTGCCGGCTGTGTGATTATTACATGTGACTGTGTGATTACTATTGCGGCTGTGTATTAATCGAAGCGAATATTATTGTATCTGTAATAACTTTTAGCAGTGGAATACAAGCGGACATTACT
>NW_018021063.1:27994-31913 GCF_002006095.1 Pseudomyrmex gracilis
CATGCATTCTGTGTAATTGCTAGTAATATTCTCAATGATAACCTGTAATACTTCCTGTGATATCCAATAATATTTCCTGTGATATCCAATAATTTTTCCTGTAATACCTAATAATATTCTTGTGTGATTGCCAGTAATATTTATATGTAATCAGCAATAGTTCTTTTTCGTAAGGGTTATGACGTGTTGTTGGCAACTTGTTGTCATGTTGCTCTTTATGTTAGTGATAAACCGTTGACAGCAAATATGCAGCAAGTTGTCGGCAACACATGTTGAATACGTGTCATGTCAAACCAAAGACAAATGCCTGACTCACCTTGTTCTAAATTTGCTGAAAACTTAAGCGTTTTGTTTTCGGCAACATGACAGCAAAAACACAGACAGGTGGCTATCAGGGTATGTTCGGTTTTTGTTAGCAATTTGCTGTTACTTTTTGTCGACTGTTTAGCAACAAAATCGAAGCCTAATGCGGACACAGTTGATGTCAATTTGCTGAGTATTTTTGTTTAAAATTACTGACAATTTGCCGGCAAATTGCGAACAAATTGTTTACTAAGTATCGATAATATTATTGCAATATTGTATTACAATATCTAATATTACTAATATATTGCAATTTTACTGTGATATTTCCGTAATATTGCTATGTGGGCAATTTTGCTGTCAGATTTGTTTTCACCAAAACTCCATCGAAAAACACTTTGTTCATTCAAGTTCCTCAAAAACAGTCTATTTTTGTAAAACTGTATAATTAGTTGAATCGCTTACGACATTATAGTTATGACTAAACTTTTTCACGTGCAATAGCCCTTATGCTTCTTCACCCTCGATCGACAATAGCTTGCAGTGACAAAGACGTATCGCGAATGTTATTATGTTCATGTTACTCTCGAAATTTTATCTGTCTTATCAAAAACTAAATTAATTAATGATGAAAATTTTACAAGAATGTTTTTGGAGAATATCGAACCGTAGTAAAAAGTTAAAAAATGTTGTTTGACATGTCGTGTAAAAATCTATATAAAAGTTATTTTAAATCTTGTTTTAGAGAATGAATTTTAAATTTCTTTTCCAAAATCGTTATTTTACCTTCTCCGCTTTATCTTCGTCGATAGGATACAAATACTTTTCTAGCAGATCTTTCCAGAATTGCTCTTCCTGAAGTGACAGCACGTCCACTTCACCTTTCTTCAAGCCCTCATCGTTCAACCAGTAGGGCCGCGTGAAGAAGTTGCTACCTTCGCGATTATCCTCGCTGTTCTGACTGCTTACTGACTCTGCGTCGCTAACCTCTTCGCCTTCGGCTGCTTCTTCACCGATAGCACCCAGATGATCAGCGGTGCGCGAACCCGCAGAAGAGGCTCTTCTTCGTCCAGATGCGTGGCCATGAGGATCTACTGCCCTGTAAAAGAACATAGAAAATGCTACAGTTTCTATACCTTTCCGTTAATGACAATATTTTCTTTATTATTTGATTTTTATGTAGGAAATATTCATTTGCTGGTCTTTTCCTACCTCTCAATACTTTCCAGTCTTTTGCTGAGTTGTTCAAGCGACTCCGCGATCGCTACTAGTTGCTGTTTCTCAGCGGACGGCTTACCATGAGTACACAGAAGACATTTGAATAAACCAGCCAACGATATCTCGATAGAACCTTGGTCGTCGTCGTTGGTGCCCGCGCCGTTTTGCAGGAAGCCTAGCAGAGACTTTTGCTTGGCCTTCCGCTTAGCCTCTTCGGCCTCTCGTTTTTCTTCCTCAAGTTCCTAAATTACATAAATAATTCATAATGAACATATTCACAAACAACTTCTATTGATTTCTCCTTAATTAGCAACAATTTAAATAGTGTTTAAATAGTTTATATTTACAATTAATATAGTTGTATACTTTATATGACTATAAATTATATATACAAGTTGGATTAGTAGATTAGTAAAATGGTCAGTTAGTAAAGTTGATGCGATTAATTACCACACGAGTCTTCTTTGTTTTAATTTCCCGCGTACCCCAAGTGATGTTGTTGAGATTGCAGAGCGAATATATGATTAGTAGGACGTACATCGACGGAACTGCCAGGTAATAAATTAGACCGTGCACCATACAGCCTATCTCGTAAGGATGAAGAAGACCTGTGATCACAATCTCGCCCATCACAAGAAAGAGGAACCACGCACTCGGCGACATCAGACTTTCCTTCGCAATGTTTATCGCGAACGCGACTATTACCGCGGTCATTACAATCGCATATATGGTGCTAATCACCGCAGCCACTATTACCTGTCATTAGATCAATCCTCTATGAGTTAATCGTCTTCTTTGAACTTAAAGCGACCAAAGCTGAAGCGTGATAAGTTTTTATGATAAAGCGGGTAATTGAAAAAACTTTGACAAATAGTTTCAAAAATCTTACACTTTTGTATAAAATTAATATCGGAAGTAATATTTTTACATACCCTGATAGGAAACCATTTACAAAATTATGTGACGAAATCTTGCACTAAAATTGTAATTTGCAATTATACAGACATATTTTAGGAGATAGATGCAAAACATTGATCTTTTCTGAAATATTTGTAGTTGTTTGCAAAATTACTTTCCAAATACTATTTCGGCAAAAGAATAACGATATGGTGAATCATCTTAGCAGTATATTTGCAAAATTAATTTCACAAAGAAATTGTCCAATAATTGAGAAAAGAAATTCACCTATGTGATGTTTAAAATATGTAGAAATATGATTGCATATGAAGAAATGCAAGAAATCGTCGTCACTCATGATGTCATATTTGTGCAATATTTTTACAATTTGCCTATTGAAGGTATATACTGTGGAAATGCATAACGACTTTTTCGCAATTTTTGACAAATATTATTTACAAACTTTTATTTCGACAAAACTGTTGCGTTATGGCAAATCATCTTAGTGCAATCATTGCAAAATCGTCGCCATTCATTTTTGTGCAATATTTTCTCAAATGTGCCTATTAGGGTATTTTTCTCTATGGCGCTAATGTCGAATTTATAGAAATATCAAAGTGGCAGGCTGAGAATCAACTAATTCTATCGTTTACCTCCAAAAGCTTATTAGAAAAGATATATACACATCTCGGAATGCCATATGTTCCAACAAAAATTAACCTTGATAGCCAAGCATGTTTTGTAAAATCACGTAACTTAATGTTAAGCAGAAGTTTTCGACTAGTTGCTGTGTATTTGCTGAAAACGTAATGCACTCATACCTAATCAACAACACGAAAACAAAGTTGAGACATTTTGTGTCAGCAGATTCAGAGTAAACAAAGAGTAACTGTTGCTCATTATGTTGTCAACAAAATGACTTCCATTCGTGGAAAACTTCATTTTGTCATTTATTTTCAACAACATAGGAGCAACATGACGGTAACAGAACAAGACATCGATGTCTGTATTCCTGTAGTATGGTTGTTACACACACAAACTGTTGAAATATGTATATTAATTCTATCTTAGAAACCATAAAATGGCAAAAGCGAATGATCATCTTTTACAGAAGAAACACACTTCCATCTTGCGTCGCGTCGGATATAAAGAAGAAGTCGGCCGCTGCGTTCAGCAGAACTCATTATTAAGCTTATTATGCGCTTTACGATTTTTGCTTGTCATTGGCATAAATTCATATTTCTAATAGATTTACAGGATAAGGCCAATCGCAGAGAGTAAGCGCAACATACTTGGGAGGTATATAACATTTTTACTATATAATAATTATTACAATATTAATACATATTTTCATATATATATACCCAGCAAACAATTTCTGTTTTTGACAATTTCGGCGCAGACCTTGGTAACAGAAATTGTTTGCAGAAATGCTACAATACGGAAACACCGCCAAAATTGTTAGCACACAGAAAGAAAAAACGCAACAACTCTGTTGACA
>NW_018021063.1:34563-61543 GCF_002006095.1 Pseudomyrmex gracilis
ATGTCATATTTGTGCAATATTTTCACAAATGTGCCTATTAGGGTATATATATATATGAAAATATATAAATGTCTATATATTCACTAAGAAGTGACTATAATAATAAGTATATGTAAACAAAAAATTTGTTCGCGTTGTAAAAATGTACTTTAAATTATATTTAATAAGAATAAGAAAAATATTTTTTTCCATTGTTGCAGGTACACTTCAATATTTTTAATAAAATAATAAATGAAATGTGCCGGATAGTATGAGAATAAGAAGATAAACATAATTACATTTTGTTACTAAGGAACAAGTGGTCTCGCGGATTGAAAGCAGCGGCTACGAACGTGGGGGTCTTGAGTTCAGATCCCACCATTACCTTTAGGATTTTTTCCGTCCCCGGTATCTTTTATCAAGTTAATCAATTGAACGGCGAACTGAATCAGGCTTCTACAGATTAATTTAAATAAAATCTCGAATTAATTCCCGTCTTACAAGTCGATGTGCCATTAAATATATATATTTATCCGTTTTCGACATATTGCATTTTTGCTGAATTTTATGACTCGGCACGTGTTGTTGGCAACTTGTTGTCATGTTGCTCCTTATGTTAGTGATAAACTGTTTACAGCAAATACATGGCAAGTTGTCGGCAACACATATTGACTACGATTGATGTCAAACCAAAACAAAATGCCTGACTCACCTTGTTCTAAGTTTGCTGAAAACTCAAACTCTTTGTTTTTGGCAACATGACAGCAAAAACACAGACAGGTGGCTATCAAGGTAAATTACGGTTTAATCTTTAGACCGCCGGCATGATGCCGTATAGCATCGCTATTGGGACGCTAATATTAAACCGTATTTTAGAGAAGAGTTCTCTTTCATCTGACTTGATTTGTGAGAGAAAATATTTAGAAAATCTAAATATGTTGTTAAATGGTGTAGTTTAGCTTTTGAATTTGCCGTAATCTAGAATACAAAATTTATTTATACATGATTTTTTCCCCGCCGGCCTGGCGCCGAGCCAGATGAAACTTAGGGCACTCCACGCAATGTAATAAACTCAATTTATATACAAATATCGCAGAACAAATACCATGTTTTTAGTGAAAACAATGTTGGCGGTCTAAAAGTTAATGTTTCAATAAAAAACAAGAAAACAATCCACGCTGAACAAACCTTCTTAGTCTTTTTTGTTTGGACTTCTCTGGTGCCCCATGAGACAACGTTAAGATTGATGATGGAATACAGTATGAGAAGCAAGTACATTGACGGAATGGACAACAAATATATAATGCCGGGCACAATACACCAGAATTCTTGCGGATGTAGGCAGGCTGCTATAAAGAATGAACTTGACAGCGATATGAGAAAGATCGCCGAAGGCGAACCAATGCCGTCCTCGCCAAGCTGCAAAGCTGTACCTACGATCACCGCCATCATGATCATCGCGTACCCCGTCGATAGAATCTGGGCGCATAAGAGCTGAAAATCGTTCACTCCTTATTGTTTAAATAGTATCATCTCGGTCTTTAAAAAAAGAAATTGTCCTTTATCTATGTTCTTTATCTATTTTTCCTTTATCTATTTTTTAAGAATTCAGTTAAATACAAATTATAAGCAAATAAAATTATAAGCAAATAAAAGACGAATACAATGAAAAACAGATATGCATATAAATACATTTAAATGTGAACGCAACGAACAAAGCCGTACAATACTACTTACCTGTACGTTCGCTTTGCACGTGAAACAAACGATCATAAAAAGTAATATAGGTATTATATTGTAATAAAAACTGGTCCAGTTATCGATCTTGAAAGCTGCCACAAAGGCACCTACCAACATAAGAAAAATTGTGCCAGGTCCCAGAATCGTACCACCTGTTTTACAATTACAAAAATATTTCTGTTGAAATATTTTTAATTAAATGTGTAGTTCAATTGTAGCGAGTACTTGCCCATAAGCAGGATCTGATACGAAATGTAAGGTAGTGAGATATTGTCGTTAATCTTAATTGTGCGTTTTGCATCCATTAACAGATCCATAATGTTCGCGATGGTAGAAGGCACCCAGCGACGTCGTTGATTGTAGAACTCGTTGAATCCTTCTGGTGCATGTGTGTACGCGTCGCTTGCAGCTGAATATTCCACCTAACATATATAAACAATGAAGATTAACATAAGAGTATGAATATTTTCATCTTAATTAAGATTGACGCGCGTACTCTGTATCCTCGTTGTAGCAACAATGTGCATAACCAACGATCCTCGCCCTGATCGTATTGCACGTAGTGTCTCGCTTCGTCCGATTTTGTCGTGTACTTTTTCATCACGTTGTCGTCCATCAAAGCTTTGCCTCGGAAAAGAGAGAAGCATCCGGGACTGCAAAGTACGCAGCCGATCATATGCTCGGTAGCTTTTTGCAGCCAATGACCGATTGCATACTCAAATTGTTGATACCACACCATTGGTCCTATACAGTTATTATTTTGATAAAATTGTTTTATCACTATATGTACAAATAATTGTTTTCTAGTTTACTTGACATTCCAGACTTACCAGAACCAACTGGATGAATACGACCGCAAGCAGCACCCAGATTCTTATTTTTTTTCATTAAATCCACGAGAAGCTTTACTGCTGCCGGTTGGAAATCAATATCACCATCGAGCGTTAACAGGTATGTATTCTCGGCGATAACTTCTTTACGGTCGACGCTGATTGGTAATTCCATTAGCCGATGTCCAAGCAAGTAATACATGTACATTACCTAAAAAAATTCAAGAAGAATATTTTTTTATACAAAAGAGAAGACAAAAAAAGAAAGGAGAATTGTATCTTCTTTTTGTAAAAAAAATTAATTATACAATTGAAAATAAAGTGAAGTCACCTGACTCCATCGCTTTCTGTGTCGAATCTTGCTTTTATCTTTTAAATGCGCGATCATCTTTGTTTTTCCAGGCAGAGTCCAAACCAATCGTCCACCGTACGGCGTCGGCAGCTTCTTCGGCGCTCTGACGTGCATTCTCGTTTGATGTACGTCTGACGCGGCCTCGTCTAATGTACCGACCAATAGTTTCACAAACCTGTTTACCTGCGATTCGTTCTCGTCATGGTCGGACAATTCGAACGCGTCGTCGAAGAATATGTGAGCTGAAATGTTCTACTTGTACAAACAAGCAATAGATTTATCAAGTTGATTGTGTCTCTCACTTACTTTCGAATTCGTAATAATCGGGATCGACGACCTTGAGGTACTTCTGAGCGACACGTCGTGCGCACTGGTCCTCATCCAAGCGTAAAATACTCTTCAAAAACTCCATCATCTCTTCCTTGTTCTCGTGCCACATAGTAGCACAAGCGTAGATCCTGGTTACGTGGTCGCTGCTCTTCACTGCAGACGGAGGTGTAGTTGAGCCATCAGTGTGTTCGTAGATTGTCTCGTAATCGCCGTCACCTTTCTCTTTTTCTATTTCCGCTAGATCCTGTCAAAGAGTCGATCACAAATTTAATTTAAGAATTTGTAATAAAGACTTAGAAGAGAAACATTCGAATGAAACTGAAAACACGTACTTCAACTTTTACTTCCGGTTGATCGTCTCTCCTTCTGTTCAGTCCCATCGACTGGTCAATCAGTAGTGAATCGTACATTGGTACCACAAAAAGTTTCTCCGTGGCCGCGAGACGCTCACATTTGGGTGTCCAGATGTGCAAGGTAATCCAGGTCTGCGATAACAGCCACAATAGCCATACCCAAGCGTACTGCTTCGATATAAAGTCGTTGAGAAAATTTGGTAACGGCGATTCGTAAAACAAATAAGGAGGAATGGTGCCGTGGAAGAAGCACGGATCATTGTTACGGAGACCGCAGGCAGCAATCAGCAGTGAGATCAACACCGGTATCGTGAGATTCACCGGAAACGCGTAGCTGAAGCCTTGTATCAAAATCTTGCACGCGAACTTACCTAAATTATTTTGAAGTAATGAGGCGTCAACTCAGGCTCTTTCTCAAAATCCAAAATCAATATTTAAACTCAACGGCTATATAGAGCCAGTGCAGGTTGTTGTGCAATAAATAAATGTACTCGGATATGTTTCAAAACGTTTTGACTATATTTAAAGTCCTTATCCCAATTGAATCTTAATAGAAATTAAACGCTACACATGATGTAATTGAATAAAATGCGATATAAAATTAATCGTCATACATCAACAATAAATATATACAATTAGTTAATTGAGTATCCCTAATAGGCACATTTGTGAAAATATTGCACAAAAATGGCATCATAAATGGCGACGATTTTGCAATAATTGCACTAAGATGATACGCCATAACGCAATAATTTTGTCGAAATAAAAGTTTGTAAATAATTTGATATTTGATGCTTTCGCGGTGTGTAGAGTATTACCATACAAAGATGTTTTTTTTGGGTTTGAACCGCGTTAGTGTCATTTTTATACCGACGTTTCGTGAACATTACAGCTCACTTCATCAGGGTTTGAAGAGCAGCCTGATACTGTATGCTCTTCAAACCCTGATGAAGTGAGCTGTAATGTTCACGAAACGTCGGTATAAAAATGACACTAACGCGGTTCAAACCCGAAAAAACATCTTTGTTTGTAAATAATATTTGTCAAAAATTGCGAAAAAGTCGTTATGCATTTCCACAGTATATACCTCCAATAGGCAAATTGTAAAAATATTGCACAAATATGACATCATGAGTGACGACGATTTCTTGCATTTCTTCATATGCAATCATATTTCTACATATTTTAAACATCACATAGCTGAATTTCTTTTCTCAATTATTGGACAATTTCTTTGTGAAATTAATTTTGCAAATATACTGCTAAGATGATTCGCCATATCGTTATTCTTTTGCCGAAATAGTATTTGGAAAGTAATTTTGCAAACAACTACAAATATTTCAGAAAAGATCAATGTTTTTACATCTATCTCCTAAAATATGTCTGTATAATTGCAAATTACAATTTTAGTGCAAGATTTCGTCACATAATTTTGTAAATGGTTTCCTATCAGGGATCTAATACAAGTCATGCTTGCACGAACGTTTTGAAACATCCGAGTACATTTATTTATTGCACAACAACCTACACTGGCTTTATATAGCCGTTGAATTTAAATATTGATTTTAGATCTAAATTATTTTATAAAGATATGTTTATTTCTTTTTTTTTCTTGCAAAGTCTTAATGTTTGTTTAACATTTTTGTGATTGTAGACATTTACAAATTGTAGAAATTAAAACATTTTACATTCATAATTCCTCGCTAATGTTCGCAAGCTCAATTCAACGACGTGAAGACTATCGAGGAAGATATAGTTTCGAGAATTGCCGGCTATTATCTCTGATTCTAGAAATCAGGCTCTCGCGAACTTTCCCTGTTCTCAGTTTTTTTCAGTAACTTCGTGGTCAGTCGAATCTGATCTGCCTAAGCAATGTCGTATTGTCCATTGGAGCGAGTCTCTGTTTAGTTTACGTGTACATACGCAAAGTGAAATGCCTGGTTCAAGAAAAGGTACTATAGTGAAGGAAAGATTAGAAATTGTTAAACAATTACAAAACGGCGTTAGTGTAAATGCTTTAGCCAACGAGTATCCGGGAAAAAATGGGTTAGATCTACTTAAATTTAACGAGATAAAAAATTGGAAAAATAGATCTAATTAGATCCAAATTAAATCTAAATAGATATAAAGTAGATCTAAATAAATACAAGTAGATGTATGTAAGTTTACACTTTTATATATTATTAAATCTACTTTAGATCTACTCAGATATACTGTATTAAAACTACTCAAATTTACTTAGATTTAAGCAGATCTGAACAGATCTGAAGTGATCTAATATAATAGATCCGAGTAGATCAAAAGTAGATCTAATAATAAATAAAACTGTAAATTGACATAGATTTACTTATATCTATTTAGATTTACTTTATATTTATTTAGATCTACTTTATATCCGTTTAGATTTAATTTACATTTAATTAGATCTACTTTTCCATTTTTTTATTTCGTTAGATTTAAATTAGATCTAATCCAGTTTTTCTCGGGTATGGCTTAAGCAAAAGAAGCATCCGAAAATATCGCACAAATGCACATTCAACAACTTGCGAAGAGTGGAAATTCAAAAGAAATGAAAAGAAGTCGTATGTTTCCTGTTGAAAAGATTAACATTTGTTTAAAACATTAGAGTTATATCAGAAATTTGGAATTCCAGCAAAATTCGCTGCGAGCCATGGTTGGTTATGGCGATTTAAAAAAAGGTACAGAGTATTTATTTGGTTCATATTCATGGTAAGTAAGCTGACGCCGATAAAATCGCTGCAGAGCAGTTCATTGAAGAACTGACAAAAAAAATAGAATAAGAAAATATAGATGCAAATACTATATATAACATGGATGAATCGGGCTTTTTTATTATAAAAAACCTTTCAGAAAACATTGGCTTACACACCTTAAAAACGAATGGAAAAAAGCAAAGAGAAAAAGAACCGTGTGAGTATAGGATTTTTGTGCAAATTCCACAGGCATTCATAAATTGCCTTTACTATATTTATACATAAATATGTTTGTCCACAAGCATTAAAACATATTAAGAATAATTTACCTGTCGTATAAAAGTCAAAAGAACGCGTGGATAGATGAAGAAATTTTTAATAATTGGTATATAAATCATTTCCAACCGACCGTCAGGCAATTACAAAATAATGGCAAAATTCTCCTCTTAATTGACAATTTTAAAGGCCAAAATGTTTGTGACAGAGAAAGCAAACACTTCGAAGTAATGTTTCTTTGTTTCTACGCTGTCCAGTAGGTGATGTCCTCTATACAAGAATAGATCCAGCAAACAATTTCTGACTGCGCAGATCTTGGCAACAGAAACTGTGTGCAGAAACGCTACAATACGGAAACATCCTTTGGTGCTGCCAAAACTGTTAGCACAAAAAACGCAACAACTCTGTTGACAAACACATGAGAGTATTGCGGCCACAATGATTCTATATATGTTAGTGAAATTGACAACAAATAGATGGTCGATAGCAAGCAGATTTGCTTTTAGCAGTACTGCGACCAAACAGTCCGCAAAACCGTACGAGCATCTGTTTATGACAAAACGGTGACCGCAGTCGAGTCGATCTGTTGAACGCAATGGTGACAGAGTGTCAGCAAACGCCAAGCAGATCTGTTCGTGCATACGTGCGGACTGTTTGCACGCAAGACTACTAAACTGTTTGTTGACATCAGATAACAAAATGCAATCATCTGCGATCGTATCTGTCGCCTGTGTTGATAACAGATTATTAACAAACATTGAACAGTTAGATCTTGCTTATGCGGGTAATAACTGTTAACTTATGCCGGAACCGGTAAAATTCAACTGTAAGATTTTAATACTTCTGTTTATACGCATTCAGCAATACAGCAATCATAAATATAATGTATTATTCTCGTATTTATTGAGTAATATGAAACAATGGGTGCTTTCCAGCTACGTACAGTCAATACTGTATACCTCAATGTTCACTAGTGTGAATGAGATCACTCATATGCTCTTTTTCACGTTAATAGACAGTAGGTTATACATTGAACTTTAATTTTCTCGGAAATTTGACGTGGTAGGTCCATTTCGCCGCCAAATTCGTTTTCAGTGACTAAAAATCCATTAAAGAACATTTTTTTTATCAAATATCAGCATATATTAACAAACAATTTGTTTGCGTGGTAAAAATGTACTTTAAATTATTGGGTTGGTGGAAAAATTCTGCGAATTTTTAGTATAAAATTTAAACACAAAATCGACATTTATAAAAATTAATTTAGTCCACAATGTGTTGACCGTCTTGATCTACAACTTGTTGCTAACGTTTCGATAGGGCCTTGATGCCGCTCTCCTAAAATCCTTGGGACTTGTGGACGAAAAAATCAACGAGGTGATTTTGGATGGCCTCCATTGAGTCGAATTGATGACCGTCTACATTGTGTTGCAGCGAGCGAAACAAGTGATAATCAGACGGTGCAAGGTTCGGCGAATATGGTGGGTGCTGCATCATTTCCCAACCAAAGCTCTGCAATTTTTTTTTCATGATCAAAGAAGTACGTAGTCGAGCGTTGTCATGATGGAAAATCACACCTTTTCTATTCGACAATTCTGGCCGCTTCTCTTGCACTACCTTGCGCAATTTGTCGAGCTGAGCGCAGTATTTCTTCGAATCTATTGTTTGGCCCTGTGGGAGCAGCTCGAACTACAGCACTCTTTTATAGTCTCACCAAATACATAGCATTACTTTCTGTGAATGCAAATTAGGTTTTGCCACCGTTTGTGAAGACTCGCCCGGACCGCACTACGACTTCCGCCGCTTAATGTTGTTGTAAACAACCTATTTCTCGTCTCCAATGATGATCCGTTTCAGAAATGGGTCTAGAGAGTTTTGTTTCAAGAGAGATTCACACACTAAAATCCGATCCATGATGTTCTTTTCGCTCAGTTCGTGCGGCACCCATACATCAAGCTTTTTCACCATGCCAAGCTTTTTTAATCGATCCATAACGGTTGTATGATGAATGCTGAAGCGCTTCGCAATCTCTCGAGTCGTTAAGTGTCGATCACTCTTCACTGTAGCCAAGAGTTGGTCGTCGTCAACAGAATTTGGCCGTCCAGAGCGTGGTGCATCTTGGAGGTTAAATTCTCCGGAACGGAAGCGAGCAAACTATCTTTCGCATGTGTCTAAGGCCGAGGCACCATACATAACGCATATTTCGCGCTTAGCGTCCGTCGCTTTATATCTTTTACGGAATAAAAACAGCAAAATATGGCAAAAATGCAATTTTTGATCTTTCATTTTAGTTGTATGCCGTACACGCAAAACACGTCCGACCAAAACAAACACTTCTGCCAAATGTCAAGCGTAGTGTGACTTGTCAAAATATGTGCGGCAGACTGACATTTGAACGACACGCGATAATTATTTTCTGACACTAGTGTCATCTATTAAAAGGTCCGCAGAACTTTTCCACCGACCCAATATATTTAATAATAATAAGAAAAATATTTTTATTTATTGTTGCAGGTACATTGCATTGCAACAGTTTTAGTAAAATAATAATTTAAATAAATAATAAATGAAATGTAGGATAGCTTGAGAATAAGTAGATACAAATAATTATGTTAGTAAAAAACACAAGTGGTCTCACGGACTTAGTGCAGGGGCTGCGAATATGGAGGTCTCGAGTTCAAATCCCGCTATCACATTAGGATTTTTTCGGGTTCGGTCTCTTTCAATGGAGTTTTTATCGGTTGATCAGCGAGCTGAATCAGGCTTCCAGAAGTTAATTCGAGTAAAATCTCGAATTAATTCCCCTTCGACAAAGCAATATATCACTGATTTTCTTTTTTTTTTTTTTAGTAATTCCACTTGGATTCTAGGCGACAGATCTGATCTGCGTTTGGTAACAATCTGTCGGCGCTTCTAACGACAGATTTAGTCTGTATTTGCTACTGTTTTGTTGATAATTCTGGCAACATAGATATGATGTGTATTTGGCGCGATTTTGGCGCCAACAAACGATCACCAAATTTGTTCTAGGTTTGGTGCGTCACTTTGGCCTTGCTTTGCTAGTGGCAGACTTGTTATGATTTTGGTCTCATTTTGACATCTCACGTTTGACAGATATGATCGCCGAACCATATCCTAATAAAGACACAAATGGATATAGATTTGGTCTGCAAATTTCGCCAACGTTGGCGACAAAACCGCGACATCTCGCAACCAAATTGTTTGCTGGGGACGTATATCTCTTTTCTTGTCTCTCGTTCGGTTCGCCCGTCTGATGGTGGAGAGGATATGTATACGCGACTGCTTGTATGCGTATATCCTTCCTACTATCATATGTGCTTCATTAGAAGATTTAACTATTCTCGTAAACTAAACAATAAAATCATATTCTAAAAGTTCCATTATATTCTTTTATATCATCCGTTTCTCGGTCTAGTGCCTACACATTTAAACAATGCCTAAAAATTGTTTAAAAATAGAAAAATACGATCAAGTGATAGTAAGAAAGTATAACTTTTTGGTCCTTTTCAGTGGTCAAAGTGTCACTCCGAGATGTGTTTTTTTACGTTCTTTACTTTCGTAAAAGCGTTTTTATTTAATACAGTAAATAATGAAATTAGTTAGATCTACTAAAATGACATTTTGTTGACAAAACAGGACGGTTCAGCATCTTTTTAATATGACTTCCATTCTGCAACCGATGGATCAGGGAGTAATGGCGAAATGCAAAGAATCTTTTCGATACAACTTACTTCGAAGAGCAAGTAATGAATATTATATCTAACATGTTTTTTTACATGTTCTTCTCATTGAGCTGATTACAATCATCTTCCTATTGTTTTATCAATCTACTACTTTAATTTTATAGTTCAATGTTCCGAGGAGAATCCAGGAGTTTTATTTCAACTAGTCTACGACATTAAAGATTGTATTGATTTAATCCACGATGCTTGAGAATTAGTATCACAGACAAATATTTACAAAGCGTGGCAAAAACTCCTCAAACGGCAGAATACAGAAATAAAAGTAGAAGCAGAAGTAATAGAAGAACAAATTGAAAATTATTCTTTCAACGAAGTGGATAATTAGATTTCTCATTGCAAAGAAGCAAAAACTGAATTCATTCGTGAAAACAATGAAGAAACGGAAGAAGCAACATTATGACGACATTGCGAAATAGCAGAAGATGAATTAGAAGACTTATTTGATAAAATTAAGTCTATATATATATATAAGCTGAAATACAGCCAGAATTTATTCAGTTACATGCTAAATTTTTAATAGATTATTATTATGAAAAATAATGTTATGTAACTTTTACATATTTATGTGTAAGGAAACTCATTCAAATGTGATTTTGTTTGGTATTATTTTTATTAGAGAAAAACCTCGGCAATACGATTAAAATTAATCCCCTATAATTATAAAGTAAAAAATATAAAACTTTTATTTTTATTGCTTTAGTGACTTATTTGTAGTTATATACGTTATTATTGATCACAAGTTATAAATAACGCGGACGAGTTATAGATGACGCTTTGTCAAAGCATTTTCAAGAAGTGGTAGGGATAACTTTGCGAGTAATACCGAGGAAAAATTTGCGAATATTAGCGAGGAACTGTAATTTAATTTAGTGAAAAAAATTTTAATTTACTCACCGAAAACATATGCAAAGTATGCGCCGAAGATCTGTAGCAGAAGAACGTAAACGGGCGTGGCGGCATCGGCGTTCACGGTCTCGATGATGTCGCCCATAATGATATCCGAAAGATCGGGTAAAGTGCCGCCAAAAGCCGATGACTTGATGGACGTAACGGTGATTTTGTGATCCCCGAAGGCGCTGCTTATCATAATAAAGAAATGCCCAACGTTCTCATCTTTGACATACAATATTAGTAGCGTACTGATGAAAAATAATGCGATCTTCCAGATCGATATCAGCATGTAAGTGAAGTATCGCGTCAGCCGCATTTCCTTTTTTATTCTGCCGAGTGATCTGATTAAATCTGTAGAAGAGAAAATTACAAAAGAAAATTATAGGAAGAAACAGAAAAAGAAATATGTTTAAATATTATATAGAAGAATTATAAAAATTATATAGAATCTTACTGATTCGGCTTTGCGTGGAAACGTAATTTTCCCACCAGCCACAGGATACGAGAATTAACGCGACAGGAATTAGCCATAAGGAATGCCTTGAATTGTCCAACAGAGGCCAGAGAACAAAGCTAGTTGCTTGAGCAGCTAGGGCGAAGATGTCGATGAGAACGAGGATAAACCTTCGGGATTCTCCTTTATTTTTTGTACGAGAAAGTAGGCCTACAACGGTATCAATTTTATTTCTCCTGTATTCTCGTGTAATTATTACTTTCGTGATTATATGCTCGATAACGCAGAACCGTAAAAAAATTGAACGCGAAAGTCGAGCGATCGCACTCGAAAGCTGACCGCGAAGTGGTGTTGTGATCTAGAATATGCGCGAACTATTAGAGTGAATAAAGTTATATCAACAGTTTATATAATGTACTATAACTTTTATTTTAGTGTTTTTATAAAAATGTATCAATTCTTTTTTTATTCTGTATGTTTTAATATTATTTTTTTAACTGTCAAGATTTTAAATAAAGCTCAAGAATACCTAATAATCCGGGAACGAAGCATACGCAGTTGGTTAACATCGCGCCTTTGACGACGTCCAAGTCTGGTAGCACCACTAGAAACATCAGTGCCAGGCCTACTACGTGAAACGTCTCCATGATAAAAACTACAAGAAAGTGAGCCAATTGTGGCTTTTTCCAAGACTTGAAGATGCACATGCGGATGCTGCGTACCAAAGTGCCAAATTCTGGTACCGCGTACGCAATTATAATACACCACAGCCACGCGATTCTCTCTTCTTCGGGCAGTGTCACTACATAGAGATTTTCTCGATCTGCAGGATATTGCGATCGAAAATTATCAAAGATGGAAACATGAAAACACTGACGTATAATAAACTTTTTTACCTTTAAGTGATTACTTAATTTGTATAATCTTTACCTAGATCCTTGTTGCAAAACAGCATTTTTCTACCCTGACGAAGCTGCGATGTCATAAAGAGAATCGTCCCTTTGGCAACTACGCCGCTTCCTAGAACTATAACAAAGACGAGCAAGTAGACCACAACCTTGGTTACTTGCACCATCCTTTCCAAACATTTCTGGTTTGCCATGGAGCCCGAATCGATTTTTGGTGGTGGATTCCGAAACACGTCCCATCCCTTTGTTTCGACGATCGTACGTTGGCTGCATCAAATAACATCAAAAATGTCATTGATTGAGCGTTCAACGTAACATTCTTTTGAATTTGATAGAAATTCTAATTGTTTAATTTAGAAAGGTTTTATTTTTTATACTAATTTTAATTTTTTCTAGAAAAATAGTATAATTTTGCAAGATAATGACTTGTTAATCAAACATCTTAATATTTATATTATTGCTTTGACGTGTTTTATTCCCGAAAAAAAAAATTATTTTTACCGATGTTGAAATCGTTATACCTTCCGACATAATCCTGAGTCAAAGGAATGCTTTCACCGTCTGAAAAATCGTCCGGACCAGATCCACCAGGTATTACACCATTTTGATGATTATTTTTCGCCATTCTGTAATTTTTTTATTTGCTGTAAACGTTTCTTTCTCGATTTTAAAAATAAAAGTATAATAGAAGTTTTATTTTACTGTTTTAATCACATCGAGGTTTCCGTTTATTTTCTTATTATATTCTTATTTATATTTATATTTTTCTTTATTACATTACATTTTGTTGCGGGCCTTATTTTATCTCATAGTTTTTATGTCATATTAATTTTGCATTAAATAATATATACCAGCATTAAATAATATATATTTAGATGAACCTCATATATTTTGGTATATACGCCAATACGATAACCTAAAGGAATTTAATACGTTGCAAACGTACTGCAGTTTCATCATCATTCGCTTAATTATCAACATCTAGCACACGTGATTTTCTCTATCATGGTGGCTTCTCGTGCGTATCTTTGTTTGCCGAGCTGAGATCCAGGGTTTCTGGTTCCTGAATTCTCGGCTGAGAGTGAAAGGGAAACAAAACATATAGACGTAGCGGATAACGTAGCAAGGACGTCCACTACAACTTCGCTGTTCCGCGGTCGTTGCCGCCCTCACGATATTCGTATTCTGTGTTCCCTTTCGACTCCCTCCACACTTCTCTACACTCATGTCATATTAAAATTACCAATGTCGGCGCCGCTAGTTTCTTCGTACGTATTTTTTATTTTTCATGTTTTTTCGCCTTTCTTTCCCTGCTTTTTTCATATTCGCGCTTTTTTTCGTCTGCGTTCTTCTTCGATAAGAAAATGCGTCATTACACTACGCGTCACGAAATGCATTTCGTGGAAGGATTCGCAAAACGAGAAATTCGTTAAGTAGAAAATACACAAGTTTAAAAGATGTTTTAAATAATCGATTTATATAAGTGGATAAAATATTGAGTTTTTTACTTGTACAAATTAAAAAATATATTTTTCTATTTCTACAACAAAATGTAATATTTTTCCAGTTGCGATGTTAATTTTTGCCGACTTCTTTTAGAATTCTTTATATCGATACCATCAGGAAGTTGTGTACTGTTACCAACACCAATCTGGAATAGTAAATTTCTGGAACGATGCGCGCGTTTAGTAGCAAACTTAGATTACTTGCAAGAAAAATCGCGGTCACAATTGAGAGTAATCAAGAACAACGTTCTTTTAAAAATTTACTAAAGTAACGTTAAAAAGATATAGCTTATTTAGAATAATAATAAATCTTTTAAAAACAACAACGAGTTATTAAACAATGAAATATTCACTTTACTAGAAAGGGAAACAATGTTTTATCAGAATTAATAAAAAAACCGACAAGGCACGGAAAAAAATGTTTGCTAGAATAGCAACAAGAATAGTTACTATATGGCTAGCAAGAAAAATATGCTAAGAGCCTATTAAATTTGTTACTTTATTTTAACCAAGCATTTTATTAGTAAAACAAAAAGTTTTTAAATAGACTTAACAAAATTTTTTTTGCTAGTCGTAACAGGTAAACTTAACTAATAGCAAAACTTTTGTTTTCCGTGAGAACTTATTTATCTTTTTTGCGTATAGGATGTGCAAAGACTCCAGTTAGAGAAGGTTTCTTTCGCAAGTGCTAATATGATTTATATACGCGCAGAAAGAAAGCAGAATTCTCGGAGGAACGCGAGGTCACAAAGAAAGAAATAGCCTTGCCACGAAGAACATATTTTGAGTAGAGTTTTAACAAGTGGATGGACAATAAAAAAGAGAGAAGCACTGTGCGTGAGTCAGCCAAATACTGTTCATTATCATCAATTGTATAGATCGACGTTTTTCTCGTTACATTTCTCGAGTTTGCTGTTTATTTCGCTGAAGTAATTTAAACTATGTAAATTGTTGTACTTGAAGAGTGTTTTTTTCCCCATGTACAACAATTTACATAGTTTAAATTAGTTACGGCATTTTCACTTAAACTCACAAAAAAAGTCCACGCTGCTTTTTGTTAATAATGATATAATTTAGCAAATGCAATGATTTATTTTTCCAAAAAAATAATATACACATATATATTTAATGTATGGTCACAATTACCTGTATAATTAATTTGAAATTCATAAGAAAAGTTTTTACCTTGTTGGTTTTATTAACGCTGGAAGGATTTTTCAAAAATGTCCGAGGCACAATTGTATACATTATTTCTCATATGTAATCAAGACGTAAAATCTCACGAAACGCGATAGTATATTATACTCTATTTCTTGATATACTTATTTTTTTCTACTTTTCGTATAATTCAATAAGAATATGTGCAACACACACACACTTATTTCTGGAGATGATTCTTATGGCCCATCACAATTCGCAAAATGTAATTCGTTCCGTGTCTCACTCCGTCTCTTTTGAGAACAATAACAAAGAAAAACCTTTACGACGACTTTTTCTAAACGACTTATCGATCACAATAATATTTTTCGTAGCTAACCGATATTATCTTGTGAAGCATCATCGCATACAATTCATACATTTGTGCGCGCGATAATAATCGATAGTATATCTATCTAACGCGATAGGCGATGGGAAAAAATATGTAAAAACCTTATCATGAGTAAATTTTTTGTAACATCGATTTCTGCGCGATTCACTATTAGTGGCAAATTAAAACAGATCAATCGCAAATAATCGTTTTTGACGTCACAGATAAGCAGTTCTTTTCGCGCCGTGACTTTTGCTGAAAGATATTTGAACAATAATGCTTTCTATTGTAAGAAATATAACGAGATCTAATGTGAATAAAATCGATAAATCTTGCAATTGTGCGCAATCGTGCGGGTTCATGATAGTGAAAGCAACGGGCGCAAGGTCACGTCGTCATGTGCATAAATATTTAATTATTACACCTCCTCAACTAGGATCCATCGTTATCGCGGAGATTCGCATGCTGCTTATACATTATGTATTAGGAGCTAATTATAAAAATATTTTAACGTGGAATATTTATCTCTTTCTCGTTACATGTTTTCTATACTGTCTCTCATATTTTACTATATTTTTTCATTTTATAATGCTAATGTTTATTAGATTAAGTATTAAATAAGATCTTAAAAAACTCGTTGCATTTTCCCTAGTGAAATTATAAGATTTCAAAAATGTAACTTATATACGAGAATTTTTCGTGATTTGCAATCGTACGCCTAGTTTTCGCGTAATAACATATAAAAGGAAGGAGCCATGTAACAAAACTACTTTCATTTCTGCTCGCAGCGATTAATAAGTAGGAAGTTAACCCAGTAAAGCTAGAAGCATAAAAACTTTCAGATAACCACATTACATATTTTATTTCCTGCATTTGTTAAAATAATTTATTTAATAGAATTAGAGAATATCAACTTTGTTATGTACCATTTACAAATTTCTGAATTTGTAAGGAATTCTGAAAGATTTAATGTTTAATTTATTAGAAAACTGTACTTATATAGACAATTTTTAAACTTTATAATTTATTGCTAAAACACTTTATAGTTTCCAAAAAAATTAATATACTATAAATATATATTTTATTTCGCGAATATTTTATATCAAAAAATAATAAAGATACTTGAAATAATCATTCTCCTCGTCAAAACAACTTTTAACAAGTAATCAGAAGTTAAATGACATTGAAGCACCAATAAATAGGAAAACAATTTTATGCTCGTTAATCGCTATAAATGCCTCAATATATATAAATATTAAAAGATATAAAAAAACTGTAATTACCTGACGCAGATAATTTGATTCTCGTTAAATTCTTATCCTTGATATTTTCGCGATGCGGACGACCATAGTCAACGAATGACACGCGACGGAGAAATCGAAGACTCGCGTCCGCGCTTCCTGAATCTCCACTTCAAGATGACGTTAATGTTTTTGCACGCACCTTCTTTTTCCTCACACAATCGTATCTTCGATTTTCACAGAATAACATAAAACCGTAAATCGCGGAAGTTATCTTGCAGATAAAGAAATATATTGTGTACGATGACAATGACAACGACGACAAAAACGGTGATAGTAATACAGCAGTGAGATCGCAAGATTAGTCAGGTGAAAGCGGAGTCGAGGTGAACGTCAGTCTCGAACGGCGACTGTCATGGCATCACTTCTCAAGGTACCGAAGGCAGTTCTCGAGGAGGACCTCTCCCCGCCGTTTGATCGGCCAAGTACTTTCACAAGCAAGAGCATAAAGCAAAAAAGCCCCAGCGCGAGGTTAGAGCGAGGAACTTCAACAAAGCAAAGGGCAAAAGCTTAGCAAACTACTGCTTCCATCTTTTGTTTAAAAATGTTTTTGTTAAAAAATTTTAAATCTTAATGTCACCGTGTGTGATTTTTTTGCCGAGGCAAGTCGGCAAAATTATATGTCAGAGTTTACCGTACGTACTGTATTGATCGGAATGTGGATAGAATGTTGCCTGTCAATAGGCAATCCTATTCATTTGTCAGCCTGATAGCTAATGGGTTGTCTATCTTCTAGGCGCGACTAACATATACATACATACATACACACGCGCGCGCGCGCGCGAGCAAACATGTCTGTGCATTTATTTCTCATTATTTATCACGTTGTTACGATATTATAGCATACAGTGATAAATTGCAAAATAATAATAATTGTGTCAATATTGTTGACTGCAAAACTGACTGCTGAGTTTCTGTAAACGTACTAATTATTTTTTCAAATACACTCTCAAAAAAATAAGCCACCAAACTTTAGAACAATTTTTTAACATTTTTCAATAGCTGATAACTCAGCAAAAAATCATTGCAGTAAGATGAAAGAGAGCTCAAAGTAAAGCTTGAACATTTCTCTTTACAACCAAAAAATTTGTAAAAACATTTTGAAAATATGGATTTGTTAGGAACTAAATAAGCTTCAAAACTCACACAATGTTGTCAGGCAGCCCGTTCTCTTGACCAATGCAACAGTTAAAAAATAATTTTTTCTTTCCGCTTTTCAAAGTCTATCTTCAACATCTGTCATTTTGTAAAATATTTTTTGTAACTCAAGTTTAGTTTTTTAGTTGTAAAGAAAAATGTTTAAGCTTTACTTTAAACCCTCTTTCATTTCAACACGATGATTTTTTGCTGAGTTATCAGCTATTGAAAAATGTTACAAAGTTGTACTAAAGTTTGGTGACTCATTTTTTTTGCAGGTGAGTGTATTATGATAAACATGACTTAAGAGAATGCTGAATTGACAAAGAAAGTCCGCCACAAATGCCACTTAGCAGCTACGCTGTCGGGTAGCTGGCGCCATCTCTCGGGACCGTTGAATAAAAACAAGGATAGATGACATGATAGAGACAAGGATAGACATAGATATCTTTCCGGCGGTTCTGCTAAACCTGCATTAATCTTATCGTCACATTTTCTCTTTTTACAAACTTCAAAATTTATTTCTAAAACGATCAAAATATTCGTTTATGTCGGATAGAATGGCTCGGATAAGTTGTGTTATGATTCGTACTGCCACTTTTGTATACGAAGTGAAAATGTTGTCTACGTGATAATAATCCATAAACTTTTTTTCGCTTTTCTTGTTGATTTGTCCGGGCCATATTTTAGTATATTCTCTTTTATTCTGGAGAAGCGTTTTCCATTCCGATCAATGGATGCAGAGTAAGTTGTGCAATAAAAGACGCCGGTAAAACAGGAAGGTTATGGAAAGAAGTAACAATATTGCGCGTTCTTGTTACTTGATACTGCGTTTGATTTGATAAAGTGTATTTTATCACGTGTTGCACAATATTTATGACAAAATTACCGATAAATTTGTTTGAGATGTCTTCATTTATGTTGTACAGCAAATAAATACGATATATTTAATATGGAATATCGACTTTGCGCAAGATATTATCAGTAAGAATTAGATCAAATAGACAAGTGTTAGTCGGACTAAAAAGATAAAAGATAAAGGTAGAACATTGGAACATAAGCAGATTATAATATCGCAACTAACGCAATCACTTGAATAAAATACAAATTTTCTTTAAAAATAATTTAAAGTCCGATCTAGCAGAGTATTTTGCTTCTTATCTTAAAAGCATATAGCTTAAGTTCTTAATGAAAAAAATAACTGACAAAAGATAAAGCTTAAAGTAGACAGTCCAAATATGATAAAACAATAATGCTTATTATATATTTATATCTCAACTGTTTGTTTCTTCTGGCTTATCACAAATATGTGAATGTGTCGCGTACTTATGTATTCATAGATGTTTGGCCTCAGTGTAAAGAGAATTACGAGTTTAAGCAAGTTACAAAAATTATAACTGGCTTATCCACGAAGTAATTGTTACAAGCTGTCAAACACATATTCTATTTCTATTGCATATGTGTGCGCGAAAACATATATTCTATTATTTGCAGAAACAGAGCTGTTTTAAACGCTCCAAGTAGAAGAAGTTGCAAGACGGAGAAATATTTTGTAACAGAAAATCTCAAAACATAAAATGTTTGAATATAAACGGAAATAGAAAAATAGAGTAAAATCTGTTAAACTTCTAGAGGAGCATAGTTATAGTTAAGTTATCAAGATGAATTAGATATCAGAAGTGATAAGCATAGAAGGTAAAAAGTAATTAAGTAAAAAATCTCGTCTACATAAATTTTAAATCTTGAACGCAGGTCACAGGTCTCACGGAATTAATTGTATCGAAATCCAATTAGTCAATTCTTAAAAATCTGCGTTTACAACGACGGTCTACGACTTATGTAGATTTAAAAGAAACACACGTATATATGCGTGTAGTGTCACGATCGCAGCAAAGAATTATCAGCTGATAAGTACACATGTCCCTCGTGCTTATACCAGTGCGTACGTACCGAGCACTGGCAGCTTGATAAATGTGATCGAGACGTTTAGATATTATGCGTGCAAACAGAGTACAGTACCAGTATCCGTATCGTAGCCACGACGAACGAATCGCAGTAGCCGACGATCAGTTTACGATTTATTGATGTGTTAACTCACAATCACACATTGTTGCAAAGATTTATCAGTGATCGTTCTGAAATTAAAAATTAACAACAAAGTCCAGGTTGCGCCGAGAGAATCTCGTTTGTTTTTAAATTGTGAAGCAAGTTAGTGAAAAACTCACAAATTCTTGAATAAGCAATTATCGTTTATATAACATTTTCTCAAAAGAGAGAGAGAATCGTCGCAGAATTTGTTTAAACATTTTGTCTGATCATGTCGCTCGCTTCCGAAACCTTAGACAATAATGGATCATCCAAGAATTCTTCAAAATCCTCTTCAAATTCTAATTATCATTCTGTCTCAAACGAATTCCACACAGGTATGACACGAATTATTTGTTCGAGTATCGTAGACGTAGGCAAATCTGATATTTATTAACAATCACTATTTGTAACGATTAAATTCTATTCTTAGATTAATTATCATTATATTTATATAAAATGATTTATAAAAAATAATAAATACTTTTGATAAATATTTAGTTTTATCTTAAACTTTACTCCCAACTCCCCAATGAGGGATTAAAATTTATTTTAAATCTAAAGATAATTTTTAATCTTTGTAAATGTTGCTCAAAAAGAGCTGTGCGTATTTCATTGTTCTACACAAATACACGAAATAAACTTCATGTAGTTTCCTTTTTTGTTTACTATTAAAATATTTGTTGAATTCCAATCTTGTTTATTCATTACTGCCAATTGATCTGTTAAGACGGAGAATCTTTATAACTCGTAAGATAACACTCAAGAATCCAAATAATTATATATTAATGTAAACATATACATGTATATATGTATATATATACATATATATATATATATATATATATATTTATATATATAGTATATATCTGTGTGTACATCATTCGGCGTTCTGGACCGCAGCATCTAATTTCTCTTAGAAATTTCGAGATAATATACCTGCTTTTATAGAATCGTCTCTTGAAGAAAAACAAAGAAAGCTTTAAAGCAGTAAAATATGTTATTTTTCGTCGAAACTTATTTACCAATTTTCGAATATCTGACCTTCTCGAATCGCTTCGTGAATTACACAAATCTTTCTCAGATCTTTATGGCTGCATTCCAATATTCACTGCCAGTACTGGAAATCTAAAGCACATGTGACGTGCAGTATAGATTTTTAATACTGGCAGTAAATATCGGAACGCAGCCTTTGTTAAAGGTTTTTCTTTTTCTGCCTGTGTATCACAGTTTCGTTAATTTTATTTACATTTGATATATCGGCGTACTGAAATCGGGCACGATAATGATAACTGCTTCTGTACTTCTCTTTTCAGTGATGAACGGAAATGTTTCCACAGATACTTTACGTGAGGAAACTACCAATGGAGTTAATAAAAAACTAGAGGTATAATCGAACAACCGACCTCGGACTCACTCGTGATCCGACTTAATAAAAAATAATTTTGATGAATAACGATTAAGTCGTATCGCGGGCTAAAATTATTTGTTCCAATTTCTCTAAATTATCTTTATTCCTACAAAAATCGATAAAAAAACAAAACAAAAATATCTTTCTTGAGAAATATCTTTTTTCTTTTTGATCGAATTTAATCTATCATTTCTATATGATGCAGGAAATAAAAAAAAATATGCTGGAACTTAACAAGAACATGGAAAACCTACTAAACGAAATATCAAAGAAAAAGAATGAAATGTCCTTGAGCACGATGAAAGAGCTGCTATACAACGTGGAAAAGTATCGCGACAAAAAGTGAGAAATTCTTGATATAAAATAAAAACAAAAAGACGTAACAAAAAACTGGTTTAAAGAGAGAGACAAGTTCTGTCCTTTAACTTTGTACTTTTTCTTGCAGACAAGGCAAAGACGGCGTTCTGCCGGACAAGGAGTTCCAGGAGAGAAACTCGCTGCTCACCGAACTCTTTGAGATCACGCACATTCGTACGATTTACAATTTATTTATGGTATCCTTCATATATTTGGCTCTTATAACCGTCGTGAACGATTTCCAGGAAACAGGATGGTAAGCGTGTATGACCAAAAGTATCCCTTCTCGTAATTTCTATAATTTAAATAAATGTACTCTTCTTAATTTAATTGTAAATTATACAACGTTGTATATGTATGAGAATTGTAGTTTTAATAATTGCAACTACTGCTTATCTGAGATGAGCAAAGAGTTTATCAGAGTTTAAATAACTAAATAAAACGCGACACAATCGCTATATTATTCTGGAAAAATACTTAAAACGAGATAAATCAAAGGCTCGTAGCATTTGTATAACATATTGAATTGCAATATCAGAAGCATGACACGACATTTCTTCTGTTACATTTGTATATCATTTTGTTTAAAGCCTAAATAATGCGGAATAATACTTCATGTGTCAAAAAATTTACTTTAATATAAACGCCATGTTAAGAATGCATATAAAAACTGATTGTTTTTGACATAACATGAAAAAATTTCATATATAACTTCTTATTTCTAACTTACTAAAAAATATATTTAATTAAACTTGAATCTTTTTGATAAGAAAAATCACAAATATTCTAGGTGGTATCTCTTTGGAACCAATACAATACTGAAAGCCTTTGACAAATTCCCGATCTGCTTTGGCATTTGGTGTGTTATGCAGATCTCGGCAGTCGGTGTCTACGTGGCTTTCAAGATTTGGTCAGTTTATCGTCTTCACCTCATGCCAAAATGTAATATCTCATAGATTAAATTTATTTAAATTATTTAAATTTAATAAATAGATTATTAATTTAATAAATAGATTAAATTTATTAAAATTATTTAAAGTTTTTAAAAGATGCAGTGTTATAAAAATTTTATTAAGTGAAATTCTAAATGTTCATTGAATAACACAGAATATTTTGAGTAAAACGACAAATAAATAATATTAACAAAGCATATTTACAAAAAAAATTAATGAAAAAAGTTCAAATTTTTCTAGCTCTTCCGGTAAAATTGTGGGATTACAGCTGGCTTACACTTTTTATAATCTATCAAGTTCTGTTTATCATTTTTCCGACCAAGATGATACTCAACGAGGATCTCCCCATAGCTTGCAGTGGAATTGTGCTCATGGAACAAGTACGGTGCTTTATACGCTATTTTCTTTTTCATTTGAAAAAAATTATAAATGGTATTTTCTTCTTCAGATACGCTTTATGATGAAAAATCACGCTTTTGTCAGGAGTTCGGTGCCCAGATTTCTATCGTACAAACCTCACACTGAAGTCTCACTGCCAATTTGCCCCGGATTCTCGCAATATTTGTACTTTTTGTTCGCGCCCACTATTATTTATCGCGACAAGTATCCCAGGTAATGAGATTTCTTGTACAATAATCTCTTAATGTTCAATTACAGTAGATAAATTATACTCAAATAAACGTTCGATGATTTCTCTGCAAATTTGGATTTAGGACAAAGCAAATCAAATGGATGGTGATAGTACGTAATTTTGTTGAAGTTATCCTTGTAATCTTTTATCTCGCCTTTATCACGGAGCGTTTCTTAGCGCCGGTTTTTTCCGTCTTTGGCACGCGAAGTCTGGATCGAGAGTGGATCGTAAAAAACGTTCTCGAAGCCAGTGTCCCTGGCATTATGTTTTTCATCTCCGGGAATTATCTTTTGTTACATGCGTGGTTGAACGCTTGGGCAGAACTGCTGCAGTTCGCCGATCGAAGGTTTTATATGGTAAGTTCATATATTGAGTTCAGAAAATTTAACCTTATATAATATACCCTAAAAGGCAACTTGTGAAAATATTGCACAAATGGCATCATGAATTGACAAAACATTTTGCAATGATTACACTAAGATAATTTGCAACAGTTTTGTCAGAATAAAATTTTGTACATAATATTTGTCAAAAATTAGAAAAGTTCAATTTAGAGTGTAAATATTTTATAGTATTTCAATTCTTTGATGCATAAAATTATCTAATTTAATATTTGTGACAATATAATACAACAAATCCATTTTGCAATATTTGCAATATTTTCGGATAAAATATTTATATTCTAATTAATAACTTAATTTAATTTTTGTTAATTAGTAATAGTGATGGAGAATTTCACTTTTCGTGATCTTTGGAACTCTGGTTGAGATGTGATCAAAAAACGTTAACTACTTATTTTAAAATACTCGACAAGCACACATTATCGAAAGCTCAATTTACATGCATCTCATAGAAACTGTTTTGATTCTTGATTTAAGATTTTGCTGCATTAATGTGCAATATTACTACACTATAATTTAAGAATCATTGTGCTTTTTTACAAGCATATAAATGCTTATAGTACATGAATTAATTTGATTTCTTCATGTGCAATTATATTTCTACCTGTTTTAGACATTACATAGCTGAAATTTTTTTTTCAATTACACTGTTCAACACATTTTTTGGAACCTGAATAAAGAAAGTGTTTTCTAATGGATTTTTAGTCGCTGAAGACAAATCCAGCGACGAAAATGGCCTACTTTTAGGTTTCCGAAAAAATTGAGGTTAAATGTGTAAAAATTGGCGTTTTTGGCTATGTTTACCATTTTTTGCGGCCAAACTAAATTGTTTGCTGCAATTGTACTTACACCACATTAAAATGCTATCTTTTATCTATAATATGAATTTATATATATTACGGTACGATTGTTTCATATACATACTTAACATATTATAAATCATTAAATTGGATATAGATATAATATTTTTTGTTAGACAAGAACATAGTCACGCACTTTGACATTCTAATTATCTCATAAAATTGTTTATTTCTTACTATTGTAATTCATAAAATTATATTTCATACATCTATAAATAGTACACGGAAAAAAAAAGATTTGTTAGAATAGCAAGAGATTAGTTACTACACGGCCAGCAAAAACACATTTGCTAAGTTTTTTAAGATTTTTGATTTGCTAACAAAACATTTCGGTGATGAAGCAAAATCTTTCATAGACTGAATCATTTTTCTTGCTGACTGTATAACAGCAAAACTTTTTTTTCGTGTAATAATCATTTTCAAGTTACTAATTTATTATGTGATAATTATGTACATAAAAAAAATCGTACTGTAAAGGGCCGTCTACAATGGGAGTAGGCAGTATAGAGTAAGAAGTAAGGTTCTTGGAGTTATTTCATTTTTGTCTATACAAGTAATTATTTCGCGTTTTTTGACACGACTCTTTTATTGGCTAACAGTAAGGCAGTAGGCAGTGCAAAATGGGAATTGCCCATTTCGTTATTCCCATCGTTTCTTCACCGAAAAATAATTTTCTCTCTACTCCTACAGCCTTACTACCTTCATTGTAGACTAGCCATAATAAATACAATATAAATTCATATTATAGATTTAAAAACTAGCACTTTAATATGGCGTAAGTAAAACTGCAAAAAAATGTAGTTTGACCGCAAAATAATGGTAAATATAGCCAAAACTGCCAGTTTTAGCACAATTAATCTTACTTTTCTCGGAAATCTGACGTAAGCCAATTTTGCCGTCGGATTCGTTTTCAACGACCAAAAATCCATCGAAAAACATTCTGTTTATTCCAAGTTCTTCAAAAACGGTTTATTTTTGTAAAACTGTGTTATTGAATTTCTTTCTAAATTTAATTTTGCAAATATATTGCTAAGATGATTCGCCATACCATTATTGTTTTGCCGAAATAGTATTTGAAAATTAATTTTGCAAACAGTTACAATATTTTATCAAAATACATCTCTATAATTGCAAATCACAATTTTCATGCAAGACTTTGTCACATAATTTCATAAATGTTTTCCTATCGGGGTATATAATTATATAATTACATATAATTTTATACATATACACACAGAAATTGTCGAAATCAATTAAATTGATTAGACCAGACATGTCCAAACATATCGCCTCCGAAGCCGAACCGATGGGCACAACCTTCCCCCTCCCCACTGCTGGACATGTCTGATATAGACTATATTATAGTAACATTTAAGTACTATAGTATAGTCTATATCAGCATGTCCAGCGGTGGAAAATTTCGCCAACCGCTTTGGCTCCGGAGCTGGACGTTTGGACATGTCTGGAGTAGACGCTTATAATCTATTAGATTAAAAACATTGCATAAATTATTCACTTATTATTTTGTTTTTATATTATTAAAGGATTGGTGGAACTGTACGTCCTATCGCAATTACTATCGTACGTGGAACGCGGTGGTGCATGACTGGTTGTATACGTACATCTACAAAGACATGTATGAGCACGTGACACCGCGCAACAAAACACTGGCTGCTTTTGCTGTGTTCTTCATCTCTGCAATTGTCCACGAATATATTCTCGCGTTTATGTTTCGATTCTTCTACCCAGTTATGTTTGTTATGTTTGGAGGTTTGGGCTACTCTTTGACTTTTGTCGGCAAAGTAACTGCTGCTGGTAACGTTTTCATGTGGTTGAGCTTCTGCCTTGGCAACGGCATCATGTTTAGTTTCTATGCAATGGAATACTACGCACGGATAAATTGCTTACCACGTCCCAGTTACTACTGGGATCTTTTTCTGCCACGAAGCTGGGACTGCCAACCACTTGCGAGCTTTCGTGCGAGTGGATAAATCTTTTCTAAGAATAATTTTGTAAAATTTATTTAGTGTACACACACGCGCGCGCACACACACACGCGCGCACACACATACACACATCTGTCTGTGCGTATTCGACAAAACAAAAATACATTTAAGCTCTAGCAGTATAACAATTATAATTATTGTATTATTTAATATATATCTATTGTATTATTTAATATATATCTATATGATATATATATACATATATATATATATA
>NW_018021063.1:61773-80050 GCF_002006095.1 Pseudomyrmex gracilis
CGCCTGGTGTGTGTGAGTGCTCACTGACGTGTGCCTGGCTAAAGGTCTGCGCTGATTGGCCTGATTTACTCAATAATTACTCCTTTATTATAAATAATAGAAAAAAATGGTTCAGGACTTTTCGACTCAGTTTTACTCCTTCTACCTGCTTACGAAAGATTGTACGGCAATTCTGGGACACCCTGTATATATATGTATATACAGGGTGTCCCAGAATTGGTGTAACATCTCTCGTGAACAAATAGAAGAAGTAAAACTGAGTCAAAATGTCCTATACCATTTTGCTAGATTTGCAATAGTTACCGAGATCTTAATTAACAAAGATCAGCGAATAAGCATGCATCGGGCTGTCTTACGCGCGTAAGATAGCCCAGTGCGCTTCGCGCGCTAACGGTGTTACCCATAGCGACATATGGGAGGAGCTAATATAACAGCATATACTGTAACATATACATATTAAAATGTAATTGTGTGAAGCGCGCCGGGCTGTCCTACGCGCGTAAGACAGCCCGATGCACGCTTATTCGCGGATCTTTGTTAATTAAAATCTCGGTAACTATTGCAAATCTAGCAAAATAATATAGGACTTATCGACTCAGTTTTACTCCTTCTACCTGTCTACGAGAGATGTTATACCAATTCTGGGACACCCTGTATATATATATACATACATTATATACAATCAACTAATACAAGTATAGTTCATTAATTATATAATTATAACTAATAATCACTAATGTATAATTCTAACTATAAAGCTGATTAATAAGTTAATTGATAAATATTAGCAGCAAAGTTCAACGAAGTACTGTGTCATTAGAAAAAATTGTAAATTTAATACCTAATATTGTGTACAAAAATGAATCTCGTTTTTTTGTAAGTTAAAGTATATAAATTGTATAAGTAAATAACATGTGTAAAAAAACGCGTGTATATCGTACTATCTTTCTGCCATCTTTGTGTACATACAATGCGAAAGTGATATTATAAAAATAAACATTAGATTATATCACTTAATATAAAAAAATAATCTGTTAAGCTATATATTAATTAATGAATACATAAATGTTTTATATCATAAAAAGTCATCGTCTTTATTATCAAAGTTTTACATACGCTTACTCAACTCATTTCCACAGAAGGTAATAAAGACGTGTATGTAAATCTTTTTCGTGTTATATAAATTTATTTACGTTGCGTAGACACAATCAGTGTGTACACGCATACAATCTTATTTATAATTTACATTCCTTCTTCTCCTTTTCTTTTTTGTATTTATTACATACATATGTATATGTGTACATACAGTAAAGAGCATAACTGAACCAATAACCACAAGTTTTGTATAAATAATTATTTAGTGTTAAGAACACTAACGAATATAAAAAAATAAACATTACATATATTTTTGTCACAGTTAGAAATAACATAAGAAGTTGTTTTAACAATACTTACTGTCTTTAACATAAAATCAAAGATGTTTTTTCGGGTTTGAACCGCGTTAGTGTCATTTTTATACCAACGTTTCGTGAACATTACAGCTCACTTCATCAGGGTCTGAGCAGCCTGATACTGAAATGCTCTTGGTCGGGTGTCCTTTTTTATAGCGCTTTGTATGTTAATACTACACACCGCGAAAGCATCAAATATCAGACTTACTGTCTTTTTATTTATTAATAGCAACAAAAATTGATTGACTCGGTTTTGCACCACGTTCAAAATTCGGCAGTATTTATTGTTATTTATTCTTAATACTTTGTCCACAATCCTTTCGCTTGCAAAACTGCATTAATTCGATTCGGCATATTCTCTATTAAATTTCTGCAATAATCTGGAGATAGTTGTTCCTACTGTTCTTTAATCCTAGTATACATTTCTGTGATCGATGTTGGTTGAGAATCATATGAATCCCGCATTCGCCTTTTTAATAAACCCATAGATTTTCTATGGGGTTAAGGTCAGGGCTCTGTGCAGGCCACTCCAAACCAGAAAATTTTTTAGTATCAAATCAATTTTGTACGCTTTTAGCTGTGTGCTTGGGATCACGGTCATGCAATGAAAATTACATTTTTTCTTCAAAAGGCATATTTTCAACAGCATCTAAAAGATGTTCTTGTAAAATATTCTTGTATATGTTTATGATGCCATTAATTCGATGCAATGAATCAACACCGAATGCTGTTAGATCTCCAAAACATTATGGATCCGCCTCCATGTTTTATTGTTTGCTTTACGTGTCGCGGTTTAAGAGTTTCATTTTTACAAATCTAACATCAGAAATACCATCAGAACAAATTCTATTAAGTTTGGTTTCATCTGACCTGTTTCTGATGACTCGTTTCCATTCAGCAATTGTCCAGTTTTGATAGTTTTTGGCAAATTCCAAATGATGTTCAATATTCTTCTTTGATAACATTGGCTTTTTTATTTTCTTAATACTTTTAAGATCAGCTCTTTTAAGAGCTCTTCGAGCCGTCCACTTATGCGTATATTTGTGTCTTCCCTGAATAATTCTGCAGTCATACTGGCACTTGAAGCTTCACCAGATGTGATATAACGTACAATTCTTCGTTCATCTTGCGGTGATAATATTTTGGGTCTTCCTCGAATGTTCAATAATTTATTTTTACAATATTTTTTCTTATTCTTTGGACTGCTGATTGACTAACACTACATTTTTCTGCAACTTGACGCGTTGACAAACCGTCATTAGGTAGAGAAGTGGTTTTTTAAATAATACAATTTAAAGAAATTGGCTTCATACTTATTATTATTTTATTCGTGTCTTTTCATTTGGCTGACTGCGAGGAATTGAATGCTAAGACGTAAGGTTATATAATGTAAACACATGGAACAGCTAGATGTAAACATGTTGCTAGAACATTTGATGTAAACATTTCATTTATAAGGTGGTGTGAAACTGAGTCAGCTATGTTTCTTTATTATATTTAAACAAAACGCTCTTTCCAATCCGTAAAAGTATCTTACATAAGCTAAAACTAATATGTATATATATACAAAATTTATTTTTTGTATCACGTATTATTTGCAGCAATAAATAATGATTTACTAAAAATTTCTTACCATTGGTTCAGTTATGCTTCTTACTGTATATATATATATCATTGCATTGTATATATATATATATATTGTGTATATATATATATACATATATGCTTCTTACTGTATATATATATATATATATATTTACATGGTAATGTGTATCATAGTATACACATACTTTTATAGTACTTTATTATTTGCACAAAATAGAAAAATTATAGAGAGAAAGGCGAAATCACGCAATATATTCGGCTCCACCTTTCTCTTTCTTCATCTTACTCTATGCACACATTCATCTATTCTTAATAAAAAAACCAAGTATCCCAACCTTGTTGTTCTCGAATGTACAAGTAAATATATGATCGAGAACCAAAGTACTAGATTGTACATGAAAAATTAATTAAAACTATTTATAATTTTTATAATCCTGAACTGATAGTCAGTTGATCTATTCCTGTGAGATTCCTCTCTCCCCCAATATAAGACAATCAATCTGTTTGCATAGGTTCAAAACTAAATCAACCTACAGACTTTTGTGCTATCACTCAAACTGATGAATGTAAATGCAATGATGTTCTTATAGCATGATAAAATCATAAATACTCAGTGGTTTTACGCAGCTTTGTTTCAGAATAAAATAAATATGTATGAAATTTTTCTGTGCCAAACAATGCCGCGCGCGTTCTTATATCGAGTACAAAATGCACGGATATAACACACTTATTGTAAGAAAGTTTTTTCTCTTTAAAACTAGCAAGGTTGTGTTGATTCCGGACTACGTTCCAAAATCTTGCTTTCTGAATAACTTACTTTCTAAATAGTTAACAATATATAATTTTTTTCTCGTGTACATATAAATATATATACATACAGTATAATACACAATCATTTAAATCTAATATAAATTCTGACCCGCACTTGAGTTATCTATCTCTGAATATATGGCTGCGTTCCGATATTCACCGCCAGTAATGAAAATCTATAGAATACGTGAAGTATAGATGTTTAGTATAGGCAGTGAATCTTGGAACGCAGCTTATAAACACACAGTTAAAAAAAAAACAAACAGAAAAACAAAAAACAAAAAAAACAATCAAAACAGAAAAATATTTTTATACGTCTTTACAATAATTTTAAGAAGACAAAAAATGCGTTTTATTTAACATATTTCGAAGAAAAACTCTTAAAACTTAAGTAGAGAACATCGATGTTATACGATTTTAAATATTGTATGTATTAATATAAAACAAGAGTTACTATATTTAAAAGAAAAACGCATGCAGGCGCGAAAAGAGTTTCACTTGATTTTTCAGCGACTCGTCATAAAACAAAAACATCTCACTCCGAGTGATTGGCAATGTATTAAAGAGAAAGAAAGGAAGTTCTAGGATTTGTGATCATGTGCCAATTATACTTCGCTTGTCACATACATACACTAATGGAAGGCAGAGAAAAAGAAACTGTCTCACAGATATTTTTCTACATAGTTTTCTCTGTTGTTTTACGGCACAGCCTTTTTAATACTTTAACTGTTTTCTTTCTCTCTCGCGCGTGTGTACATGTTCACTCTCACTCTTCATTGTGCATGAAGCATTTTCTCGGTAATAATGTCATCGAATATGTTTACTTTGTGTTTTTGGATCACAATATTTACCGCTTGATTGTACAAAAAATACATTTTCAGAAAAAAACTTGTTTTATTATAAAAAGCAATAAAGAATAAAAGGTGACATCGCGCGCAAAGTTACGTTAAATTGAATTCAGGGAAGAAATGAACATACATAACAAATTCTCTCTTTTGTTCACTCACTCTCTTCGTATTGTAAGAAGTAAAGAACTATCAATCAGATCTGTTTGGCAGTGTTGAGAAACTTATTGATTTAAGACATGTGACTTGTTAGATTATCATATCGAGTCAAGGAACTAACGGAAACACTAATATATTTCATGGCATGCTTAGATATTTCTTTTAAGAATGGGAGGATAGTGCGAAAAGTAGAATAAACGGATATATGTTTCAAATCTTTACTGCGGTCAGTTTGCCGAAAATAATGTAATTCAATATCTCGACGATGTAAGAAACCTATAACACGATTTTTTTGTACATCTAACTTATTTGTAACACGGTTTTTGACTTAAACTCAAATTGTCGTGAAATTATATTTATCTGGTAAATTAAATGAGCGCAGTTTTACATTATCAAAGATCACAAAATGCATACAAAATGATAATTTAGATGTTGTTATTCGAAATTCAACTTAACCCAAATTTAATATACAGGGTGAGGGAAAAAGTTAATATCCTTGAATAACTCGAAAAACACAAATTTTATGGAAAACTGTTTTAAAGTTGTAGAGTGTAAAAAGATCCATTTTACTGATATTAATTTAACCTTCGCCAAAGTCAGAACAAGGTCACTTTAAATTTTTTTTAATTTTTAACCTACACACTTCATAAGAATCACAGCCTACACATGGGGTATGGTCTACCTCAGCCACTAAAATGATCATCTAACTCACTGAAATCATTATTATAACTCAAAAAAATTTATATACACTATTTGAAGCATCTAAAAAGAGACGTCATAGATTTTTTTAATGATTTTTCAATTTTAAGTTAGTGAAAAAAATTCTTCCAAAAACCACTCACAAAAATGGGTTTTTTTTACTAAAACTTTCATAACTTTTTCAATTTTGACGTTTTTAAAACTTCTTGTGGGATTTTTCTCTTGAGATGCAACACTTTCAAGAAAAAATTAGCCCTATAGTGAGTTTTTCAAAAAGTATATCTATTTTGCACCATGAAGTAAACAGTTTTATGCAAAATGAAAAACGTACGGTTACATGATAAATGAACATTATGTCTTTTCAGTATTGACGTAACTTTCAGCAAAACAACTAGTCTCCCTAGTTGTCATTATCGACCATAATATCGTCAATATAACATGCGGATGTGAGTCATTTTAAGTTTTTATCCACTGATGATTTTAAATAAAATCAAAACGTTTGAGATTATTTATTTGTAAAAGAATTATTTACTTGGCAAATCACCCAGCCATCCAGTTCAGTAACGCCGTCATATTTATCTCATTTTTTGGATTTCCACACTGAACCAGTGATAATACTACTCATCGTCATATCATTGTTAATTATTTCTTTTATTTAACGGTCGTAACCCATTATAAATATTGCAATTATTTGTCAAAAGTATAAAAATATGAAAACATGAAGACCAATACATTTTTTAGTAGTCAGAATTGAATTATTATTTTTTAATCTGTACAAGCACAATCAGTGCACAGCGCTGAACGGTGGTCATCGCACATATAACGCCGGCATGAAGGGCATCGTTCTTGTTTTTTTATCTTAAGAAAATTTTTTTTATCTACACGTAACATTATTCGAAAGAAAAATAAACAAAAAATTGATGTACAAAATATGAAATTTTATAAGCAAAACATATGTACCCTACATTGGGTAGCTCCTACTCCAGAATTTCGAACTATCAACTTCTCTCGAATGTCAAGAGCAAGCTGACGCTCCGTGAGTAAGCCTAAGTGTTCCAACACATCTCGATAACTGATAAATAGCGTCACAAGTATGATTTTAAACGATTTACGTAGCTAAATTTTCGTACGAAAAGTGCCTGGAGTAAATTCTACCCTAGATGTAAGTAGGTTAAGGGTTAATACATATTCTTTTAGCCTTTCTTTAAAGCACTATAATTTTATCCGTTAAGTAAGATGTTATCAAATTTTTTGGTATGGTAAGATGTATAGTTCACGAAGGCAAGATCGGAGGATGATCCAGACAATGAAAATAAATTCGGCATGCAATCTCTTGTCTTCATCGGGCGAATAGTGCTTTGATTTTGCCGGTCTTGCCTTTATTGGCTGGATCATGCCGATCTTGTCATTGTGAACTATACATCTTACCATAAAAAGTTCGTCTTACTTAACCTGTAGAGAGCCAGCATTTTTCCTTTAAAATATTGAATTTTTTTAACGTAAAATGTATGCATATATAGAAGACAACCTACATGTTGCGCAAAATTTCCGAGTTGGTTGCTGGCCACTATAGTAGCCAGAGCAGCCCTTAACGGTATAGCCAATGTTGAAAATTTTCAAAATTTGAATTTTAGCAGCCCTTAACGGTATAGCCAATGTTGAAAATTTTCAAAATTTGAATTTTAGCGGTTCTAAAGGTTTTTGATATCGCTAATTACGATTCTGATTTTAAAAATTCAAAGCGATCTTGTTCCGACTTTGGCGACACCATCCAAGGTCAAACTGATAATGTTAGTAAATGAATATTTTTACACCCTACAACTTTTGTCCAAAACATTTTTCTATAAAACTTATATTTTTCGAGTTATTCAGAAATACTGATCTTTTTTCCCCACTCTATATGTAATTCAGTTGTATAAAAGAATTTACAAAAATTAGAACTAAACTGAACTGAATCGGTTTTTATTTCGATTTCTTTAAAGAAATTAAAACTTTATACTCAACATGCGCAAATCTACATTAAAATAAAGATATTATTTTTACACATTTAGTATTTCTATGCAATTGTAAGATTCTATGATTCCGCATGATGATAAATTCTCCTCGTATTCTAGTTTCGCAATCGTATTTCCTCTCTGTCATAGCATACATATCTAAGGAATATTATCATTCTCGCTTGAAAATAGAAGAAAATTCACGTTCTTAGCGTATTCCTTGCTTGAGAATTCCAACAATTGTCGCAAATGTTGTCTCATTATATTATAGCAGAAAATGATATATCGACATATCAATACAAGTAAGTTAATTGACATGATATTATAAATTAATACGACATAATTTCAAGAGATTATCATCCTCGATGGGTTTTATAATCAATCGATATCAAATATGTAATAATAAGATTAACAAAGAAAATACACACAAGAAATACTATGCAAAAACAAAACATGCTTTCCTGAAAATATGCATATCTCGCATTTCTGTGACGAGTGTTTTGCATCCTGGTGAATTTTTCTGTCCTAGAATGTTAAAAAAAAAAAAAACGTTTATCTTCTTAAAATTTAAGTAATCTTCATTTGCCTAAACCGACCAGAGCTTCATCCATAAGTTCGTCGTCGGTAATACAGGGCGACGCAGAGGAATGAGGGGAGGGAGGAATTACTCGGGGACTCGGAGCTGGACTCTTGACAATGTGCACACTAACAGACGGGCTGGCAACAGGTGGAAAAGGTGTCGGCAATGGTGGTGGAGGAGGCGGTGGCGGTGGAGTGTTACGTCGAACCACCGGCGCCGTCTGCGTTATCGCTCTTTCCGAGATCGTCGTTAGATGATGCTGCGTTAGAGTCGCTGGCAGACTGTGACTCTTCGTTATTGAGTCCTTGTTCGCCGTGGAAAAGTCCAACAGCATCTCTGCCGCGACCGTCGTTTCTTGTTCGCCACCGCCGTCTGATGATGTCACGACAATACTCGAATTGCCATCGGACACAGCCGCAATACCGCTTAATGACGAAAAGATGGACGAAGACGAGGAGGATGACGGCACGGTGCACGTCTGCTTCTTTTCATCAGTTATAATTTTGTTGTACTTGGCCTGCAGAGCGGCCTGGTCAGCTGGTTTTGTGCTTAGATTCAAGCTCTCGACGACAATAGAACTGCCAGTCGACGATGTGGACGAGATGCCGGAACTCGTAATCGGCGTGTACGTTTTGGACGATGACGTCAACTGATCCGATATGTTGCTTTTGGATAACATACCTCCGTTCGTGTCGTCGACTTTGCCAAGAAATTGCTGGCTGCTCGACAGCTGTCTCATACTTAAATCTTTGCAGGAGTCACGAGATGACTCGTCATTCACAAGTGACTGAATGCACAGATTGGTAGGCACGTCCGAGTCAGCAGTTGATTGTAGGGGCAACATCAGACCACTGACATTTTCGACCAAATTCAGAGATATTGCACCCGAGGCGGAAGTAGTAATTGACAGATTGTCTGGTTTTGTTTGCGAATGATCGCGTCTTGATTGGTCGTCCGACAGAGACTTAGATACTGACACATTAGACACACCGGCAACCTTGCCAGTTTCTGGCTTTAGACCGTCGAGAGTTTGTTTGGTGGAATCAGACAGAATTGGCAGCTTGTCCGAGGATTTATTTTTATCAGCGTCTGCGACATTCGCTCGAGCCGACAACTTTGGTATCTGAAATCTAGTGTCTAATTGCTTCAGACCTTCCATCACCAGTTGCGGAGGTAAAGTCGACGGTAAGTTAGGAATCGACGCGTGCGCAGCTAACAATTTGAAAGCTCGCTCACTGTCGCTTTCTTCACGCAAAGCGGATGGACTCGATTTCCTGGCGTCGCTCAAACTCTTCGATGTAAACACTCCCTTATCATTAGACTTAGGAATCCTAGACTTATCACGAGCACGACTCAGATCGGTCGCACCGGAACTGCTTGTCTTCGGCGAACCAGAAGACTTTGCTGAACTCTTCAGTGAATTCCCCCCAATGTTTCCAGTTGTAATCACACCTGCAATGTTTGTACCGCTACCAAGATTCGGCGAGCCCGAAGAAGAAATAGCCGATTTCATACCGCCAGCGGCTAACATCATCTTTGTGGATAATAATTTCTGCGGAGTCTGCAGCGTCTGTGGCTTCTTTGACGCCGGTCCAGAATTCACGCCAGGCTTGAGACCCGTGTGCGTTTTCGGTGAACCATTACTGCCACCAATCATGGATGAAGAAGTCACCGACGATGAAGAGTTTGAAGAGGTCGTAACCGCTAGTGTTCCCGATGATGAAGACGACAGCTTCAGATTAGTTGTCGACTGCTTAGAATCCTTGGTGCGAGTTTTGTTAATGGTGATCTTGATACCATCCGAGCTGTGCTTTACCATGTACTCGGACGCCGGATTCTTTGTGTCTACAGAGTTTTTGGTGATGCAGGAAGACTTTCCTCCTTCAACGACAGTTTTGTTGCTGCTCGATGACGACGAACCGCTGCCAGTGCTCTTCTCTTTCTGTCCACCGCTCATTCCGCTAGTACTGACACCGCCAACGCTCGAGGAACCGGTATTACTTCTAGTATTGCCACCGCCATTGCCGCAAGCGTCAGATTCGGTGCAATGCTGAGCGTTTTTGAGCTTGTCAATTACAGCATTGAGAGAGCTCTTTCTATTTCTCGCTTGCTGAGCTGCGATTGCGGATTTACTCGCGGCATCTATCTGTCCGGAAGGCGGAGTGTTGCCGCCGCTATTGTTGGAGGACTGTAGAGAAGAAACCTGCGCAGTTTCGACGCTACTAGAGGATATCATCTCCAATTGCTTCAGTTTACCGCTGGAAGAGACTTTAGTCTTAGGGCTCTGGTGACCAGTCGAGCTGCTGGAAGAACTGACGGATGACGTTCTTCTTTCTTTATCGCCGCGATTAGAGGAATCTTTACTAGAGGAAGACGAAGGTTTGACTTTGGACGGAATCGCCGTTGCGTCGGAAGAGCCACTACCGCCGCTCTTGCTGGATGGCGAGTTCGTCGCTGATTTCAGAGCGGACATGCTCGGCTTGCCGCTGCTGGTCGAACTGCCGTGCTTTGGTGACGAAGTACTGCCGTGTTTGGGACTTGCATTTGCCGGCGCTGGAACTGGCAGTGATACCGCCACAGACGGTATATTGCCCACCGTGTTGGACACTGTGGAAACCGAAAGCGACATCGAAACCGACATGGAAACTACTGGTACGTTCGGCACATTGTGTTTCGGACTGTTGCCATAGACAGGCGAATGTTTCGGACTCTGCACCGACTTGTTGCCGCAAGCTGTCGACTGACCGGTCTTCAAGGTGGGACTAGACTTACCTACGAGCGTAGCGAACGAAGTTGCATGTGTCGGTGACAAGCTAAATTTTCTCATGGCCGCAGGTGAAGTAGGTCGCGATGATGAACAGTTGAGACTGCCGCCGCCGCCGCCGCTCGGTGGCGATTGCTCGGTGCTTGATTTGATACTCACCGACATTTGTTTTGAGAGTGGATCCTGCTGTTTGCCGCTGGATGGCACTTTTTCCGGTGGACCCATCGGACTATCTTCCCGTTTACGCTTGCGTCGCTTTTCCAGCTTGTTTCCACCGCTTTTATTGTTATCCTCTGAGCCTCCGTTCTTGCCGCCGCCGCCGCCGCCGCCGCCGCTGCTGCCACCGCCGCCGCAACCACTGCTACTGCTTTTCCCACTGCTTTTCCGCTCGCTTCGCTGCGACTCGTCTGTCGACTGATTCAAGCCACCAGTCTTCGGCGAGGGCGCCGGCCCGGTGATTGGCGTGATGGTGATCGAGCTCGGCAAGTTAGTTTGCGACGGCGACGAAGCGATAGGAATGATCTCTATACCGGGCCTCCTTTCCAAACCCATGCCCGTCAGTACGGAGTTATAGTTGGTGGTGCTCGATTGATCCAGATTACCGCATGAAATCGGAGTAATACTTACTGACGGTGGCACCGGCAGAGCCTTGTTATTGTTACTGCTCGTTGGTGTATCGTCGACAAATATGTTCGTCGGACTTGACTTCTTCTCTTCGCCACCACTTCGGTTCTTCTTTGATTTTCGCGTCAACGAGGTGGACTCGCGTGTCTTCATCAACTCCTCAACATCCGGTTGCTGCTGCTGTTGATCAACACTAGTCTGTATCTCTGCGATCTCACTGTCTCTTTCGGAATTATCGAGATCGTAATCCGAGATACTCTTATCGGTACCAAGTATATCAGTAGCATCCAGATTCGAGAAATCTATACCACTCGCTAAACTAGTGGCCGAGGTCGGCGTGGATGTTCTAGTTTCGGATGTGAGATTCTCTCTACCGCCCGTAGGCGTTCCCAGTGGTGTCGAGCTCTCAGAGCTTGAACTCTCCAAGAGAATTTCCGCAGTATCACCGCTATCGCCTTTTCGTTTCGGGCTACGCCAGAGACCGTCCGAACCGGTTTTTCGCTTTCGTGTCTTCTTGCGCTCGTTCGAACCCGAATTACCTGTTAACGAGTTCTTTGCTTGCCCTAGCAACGCACCCAACTGGAGTGGGTTCAGCATAGAAGCAGTGGCGTTGTTTGTCGCAGTACCCATTGTCGTTGTCATTGTCGTATCGGATTGGCCGGAATAAGACGGAAAACCGATACTATTTTCCGTTCCGGAATCTAAAAAAGATTGCTGATGCAATTGTTGCTGTTGTTGTAATTGATGTAACGACGGCAATTGCTGCTGCTGCTGTTGCTGCTGCTGCTGCTGCGCTTGCCTACCATTGTTTAGACCGGGTTCTTGCTTCACTTTTGTCTCACTGTTCGTGAAGTCCGGCATGCTGGATGTAGTACCGTTCTGTCCAGTCTGATCTTTGCCACCGGGCCCGAGATTAAGATTGTAATTCCCGTTACCGCCGCCAGTCAAATTTCCACTACTGGTCAGATTATTCATCACCGCGGGCAATGAGTTGCCCTCCCAGATTATCAGCAAACTTCGCATTGTCAGCGGTATGCTGAGACAACGCTGTAACACCCGTCCACCTAATTCCGAGTTCTGTTCCGCAATCTGCGTCATACTCACACCATATTGCCGACACTTGAGCGCCGATATGTCTGTCAGATCTAACTCTGCCGTGGCCATCGTTTCTTCATACGGGTGTTCCACGCTCACACTGATACGTTGCCACGAAAGAGCACTCACTTCCAGTATAGTCGTATGTTCGGGATCTTGGCGCGCCATCGGTCGCACGCAACTCGCAATCAAACAGTTGAATAGCGCCTGCTGCCGAAGACATATCAGGATCTGCGGTACATGCGCGGGATGTGTGAAAGGAATGCTGCTTACCAGCACACCTTCCATATTCTTGTTCTCTGTCATGAAATAGCAATGCTGCTGATCAGGCAAGGTCTAAAATAATAAGAAAATAAAATGCATAATGCTTTTTTTTAATTTTCCGTTATATTGCAAAACATAGTTGAAATTAACTTACCACATATAAACCTCTGTTATTACGACAATCCAACTGACCATCGCTTGCGTGTTGTATTATTAAACTGAGTATTGGACTTGACGCGGATGTGTCACTCCACTCGAGTTCCGTGACTTTCTGTATTTTTTTCACGAGTTCCATGCAAATCGGCATTTTTTTGCCAAGTTTCAGCACAAAACAGGCAGGCAACATAGAGGAGTTTGTACTAGTCAGCGAAGCGTACGAAGGTGTATTTTTCCCTGTAGGACTCCTATTAACAGCTATGATACTAGATGTAGGTAATTTGTTACCCGTTGAACCCTCCATGCAAACAGTCACCGAGTAGCCAATCTTGCGTTTAATTATAATTTCAGGATTCAGAATGTCGGACGTTTCAGTCTCTTCATCAATCAAGTCGTACGGCGATACGAAATACGTCAATTTCATTGGATGACCGCCTCTTCTTCTTTCCAAGATTCCAACAGGACTCTTGTGAACTAGATTAAACGGTTCTTTCATGAATGTTTGCAACTGAGCCAAAACACCAAGATCAGTTTCAAGAGATTGCAAAGCGCTAAATGCTTTACATTTCACTTTCTTGTCGGCATTTAATTGGTATATCGATGACAGACCTTCTAGTTGCGTAGTGAAATCCACAAAATCTCCTCGTGAAAGCGCAGAAGCAAGCGCCTCACAGCTCTGTGTGTGTAATATTTAAATTTAATAAAATAATGCACCATAAAAAAAACTCATCCAAAATAATACTTACTTGTTGTTCACTTTTTCCTTCATGATGAATCTTCACATCTTTAACAAGGCCTGATGGTTCTAACATAACTTCGACAAAAAACATGTCAGAAGATATAAATATTTCTGTGCCTGGATTACCTGACATCATAAACTTTAATCTGTACAACAATAAAATATATAATAATTAATAAAGATTCTTAGGCTCCTTGAAAAATCTACGAAATATATAAGGTTATAAGAGACAATCGCAGGATATTTGTGCAAAAATATGCATGTATATATATGAATGCACATATATACATGTTCACAAGTAAATTTTTATAAGTGAGTTTTTGAATTGAGATTTCAATTCTTGAAATCATATAGGATGCTAGATTTGCATCACATATATGAAGGACCCCGAATACTATCCCCCAAACTAATTTAAAATATTCTGAAAAAACTCGTATTCGGGGTTCTTCATATATGTGATGCAAATCTAGCATCCTATATGATTTCAAGAATTGAAATCTCAATTCAAAAAGTCACTTGTAAAAATTTATTTGTGAACATATATATGCATTCATATATATATACACCTACGAGAGATATCACACCAATTTTGGGACACCCTGTGTGTGTGTGTGTGTGTGTGTGTGTACAAGGTCGGCGCTGATTGGCTTGATTTATTTAACAATTACTCCTTTATTATATGTAATAGAAAAAAATGGTTCAGGACTTTTCGACTCAGTTTTACTCCTTCTACCCGCCTACAAAGAGATGTCACCAATTCTGGGACATCCTGTATATATGAGGTAATTATATATTTACTAATATCATTAGTAATTATATATTTACTAATATCATTAGTAAATATATAATTTTTTAAATATTTACTAATATTACTATTTTTTTTATTATATATTTACTAATATCATTAGTAAATATATAATTTATTATAAAATAATTTGTAAACTTATATATATTTTACTGAATATATAAAATATATAAATAAAATATATAAGGTTATAAGAGCTGATCGCAAGATATTTGTGTGAAAATATGCATGTATATATATTCTCATACTCACCCTAATTGTCTTGATAAACTTTCTAGACGCTCTACCATAGACTGAAATGAAGTAACCTTGATAGAGTGTTGCAAAGTATCTAAACACTTCTGCAACTGATTTTTTTCTACACTATCAATTGCAAATCTCTTGTCCTGTTTGTAAAATATTGTATCTTCTTATAATTGGCTTGATCTAACTTTGTATTGTAAATTCATATACATTATAAAGAATACTCACCAACATAGCCATACGTACATTTTTGGCAGTTTCTACCAGAGGTTTAAATGTAGCAGCTTTGGAACGTAATTTTTCCATTGATAATTCCAATTGCCATTCTTTACTTTTGTCAGGAGCTGATTCTCCTCCTCTGGTAGAGCATTGCCCCCCTATAAAAAATTTTTAATAAACAATAAATCTTGAGAAATTGACTTACAAAATTCCTCTATAAAAACTACCACAAGTTTGATTAAACTGTACTTTTATATGCACAGGTTTATAAATTTCTGAAACTTATGTAGATCAAATCGAGATCACCAAAAGAAATCAAAAATACTCACCAAAGAGCTTCTGCCCATTGGTCGCGTCCATGTGGTTACTGTCAATGATTGCCACGAACAAAATCGCGCTTTTTTCGCGCAATGTGCTAATATCGCGGGTTCGGACGCTGCATTATGTTTTCTTAACCATTGCGGAACACACGTCAGTAAAAACGGAAGAACCGCGATACAACTCGCGAACGTGAATCACAACTGCAGTTGACTTAAAAGACGACACACCTCTGCACTTCTGTTTCACTTTATGGCTAGTCTACAATGAAGGTAGTAAGGCAGTATAGAGTAAGAGGGCGCCTTCCAGCTACGTACAGTCGGCGTCGATGGGTGCGTTCAGACCATATATATAATACTACCAGAGAAAAATCTGAGAGCGGCCATCCTATTGTAATTTTTTACGACGGTTTCAGCCGCTGGTTTTAGCCGTATTTCCACAAAAGTGGAACTCAAAGGCCGTTCTACATTAAATGCAAGTCGTTGATCTCGTGGAATTGACCAATTGCAGAGTCTAATCAGCCAATCGACCAACGTGATTGATCAGTTCCACGAGACCTGCGACTTGAGTTTCATGAAGAACGGCCTTTGAGTTCCACTTATGTGGAAATACGGCTAAAACCAGCGGTTGAAACCGTCGCAAGTAAACCCTTGCGCCGCCGTGTTACGCCGCCGCCGCCGACAAATTATCATCCGCCGATTCCGCCGCCGCCGAAAGAGAAAATTTTTGGCGAATCCGCCGCCGCCGCCGCCGAAAATTAATACGGCGCGCCGAAAAAAAGTAAAATGCTTTATGTGTTTTATATATATTGGTTGAAGTGTATTAAGACCGAAGCACAGACTTTTGCATAACGCATAACGCATAAGACATAAGAAAATCAACCAATCCAGCCTTCCATTTTTATCTCTACTTTTCGTTCTAGAAGGCTTTGATTGGTTGATTTTTTTATGTCTTAAGGGTCGTCTACAATGGAGAGTTTTAGACTGTAACAGTAAGAAACTGACAAATCACAATCGATTATTCTTCTGTACTTTGTTTGTGATTGGTCAATTTCTTACTATTACGGCCTACAACTCTCCATTGTAGACGGCTCTTAAGCCTATGTCACACTACCGTTTGGGATTGAGATTGGATTGAAATTTGACCAATCAGAAGAAAGAAAACCAATCTTAAGTTTAGTGATCTTCGCTCTGATTGGCCAAATTGCAATCCAATCTCAATCCAAATCCGTAGTGTGACATAGGCTTTAAAGGCAGCTTAAAGGCCATTCTACATAAGACGTAGACACAAGTCGCAGGCAGCTAATTTCGCGGAATTGACCATTCACGTTTGTCAAATCAGCCAATTGACTTACGTGATTGGTCAATTCTGCGAGATCAGCGTCCTGCGACCTGCGTCTGCGTTTTATGTAGATAGACCTTAAAGGGCCGTCTACAATGGAGAGTTCTAGGCCGTAATAGTAAGAAATTGACCAATCACAGACAAAGTACAGAAGAATAATCGATTGTAATTTGTCAATTTCTTACTGTTACGGCCTACAACTCTCCATTGTAGACGACCCTTTACACGTGAAAAAATTTTAGCCGTAACCGTAAGGTCGTAAGCAATTTAACCAACTACAGACCAGTATTATCTTACATTAGTTGGAATGCTGGCCAGCGATTGGTCGATTTCCTTACGACCTTGCGACTACGTCTAAATTTTTGCTACGTGCAATGGCCTTTAGCTGGTACGTAGCAGAGTAATATCGAGGATACAATAAAAAGTAATTTCACAAAATTTTATAAAACAAACTATGCTTTCATTAATTTATACTAAGATTAAATTTACTTAAACTTACAATTATGTAAAATTATCAGGCAGTTTTAACATCATAAATTGAAAACTTTTACTTATAATTATTTAACCTTTATTTACGAGTTTTATTTTTACAGCAAAATTAACAGAATGTTATTTAGATTATTTTAATATTCACAAAGCGATTAAAATTTTTAGATAAGAAGTACGCGAGAATTTACGCGTAGAATTTACGCGAGTAAATCTAATTTTTATAAGAACCCAGCAAACAATTTGGTTGCGAGATGTCGCAGTTTTGTCGCCAACCGTCGGCGAAATTAGTAGACCAAATCCATATTCATCTGTGTCCTCATTAGGATATGGTTTGGCGACCATATCTGTCAAACATGTGAAATGTCAAAATGAGACCAAAATCATAACAAGTCTGCCACTAGCAAAGCAAAGCCAAAGTAACGCACCAAATCCAGAACAGATTTGGTGATCGTTTGTTGGCGCCAAAATCGCGCCAAATACACATCATATCTGTTACCAGCACTGTTAACAAAACAGTAGCAAGTACAGACCAAATTTGTCGTCAAAAACGTCGACAGATTGCTACCAAACGCAGATCAGATCTGTCACCTAGAATCCAAGTGGAATTACTACAAAAGAAAAGAAAATCAGTGGTATATCGCCTTATCGGAAAGGAAGTAATTCGAGATTTCACTCGAATTAATTTCTAGAAGCCTGATTCAGCTCGTTGATCAACCGATGAACTCCATTGAAAGAGACCGAATCTGAAAAAATCCTAAAATGTGATAGCGGGATTTGAACTCGAGACCCTCCATATTCGCAACCCCTGCACTCAGTCCGCGAGACCACTTGTGTTCCTTATTAACATATAATTATTTTTATCTATTTATTCTCAAGCTATCCTACATTTCATTTATTATTTATTTAAATTATTATTTTACTAAAAATGTTGCACAATACAATGTACCTGCAACAATAAATAAAAATACTTTTCTTATTATTCTTAAATATAATTTAAAGTACATTTTTACAACGCAAATAAATGTTTTGTTAATATATGCTGATACTTGAACAAACAAAGTGTTTTTTAATGAATTT
>NW_018021064.1:0-10254 GCF_002006095.1 Pseudomyrmex gracilis
ACGGTTTGCGTCCTGTTGCGTAATACTGACGGCTACGTGACTACCATTTCCGCCTCTCTTTTTCTCATACTGAATATCTATGTAGCGTATTTTTTATTATCCATACGCCTCTTAAACTTGAAAATATCGGTATTTTTGTAAGTTTTTTTTTTTTTTTTTTTTTTTTTTTTAAACACTAAAGAAGATCCCATAGTAGATCAAAACGTTTGTTAAAACTTTTTTAAAATCTTAGAATTATAAAAGAATTATACTCGAACAGCTGGTGTTAGCTTGTTATTGCCATTTCCTTAATTCTTTTTATTTAAATATTCAACAAGCTGAAAACATATAAGTTATTAATTAATATTTCGGTAGTTATTGCGAATCTTGCAAAGTGATATAGAACTTTTCGTCTTAGAATGACCCCTTCTATCTACCTATGAGCGGTGATTTTCAAACATCTTGTATATATATATATATATGTATATACACGCATATTTCCGCATCCAGTGAACGGCTCTCATGAACAACGTATATACATTTTTTAGTTTAAAAACTTCGCAGCTTAAAAGATTCTTTATTACTTGTGTATCATTTATGTTATATGCATTTTTTGAATAGAAACAATACTTTTTGAAAAAAATATAATAAGATAATAGTAATATAGGAAAGACTTTCCGGTAAAGTTGCACATTAACTATTCCCTCTTCGAGTTATCTTTATAAAACTTGGTATCTTTATGTAATTTTATTCGCTGAAGAAAATGTAAAAAACAAAAAAAATTTTTTGTCAATCGGACACAATCAATCCGCTATTATGAAAAAACATGTAAAACATCGTTTATCACGATTATCCGAAAAAAGTGGAGGGAAAGAGGCAAAGCCCCTGCAGGGGAGCAAAATCTCCTTGCCTACACACTTACAACACAAACAAAAAAGTTTAGTTTTTATGTTTGTGACGTAAGTGTGTAGGTAAAGGAGCTGCGCCCTTCCTGCACCCCTGCAGAAAAACCTAACCTAACTTAACTTTAAATGTGTCACTACAATATCATTAATGTCACAAAGCATAATGCTTCATCTATGTAACATTTGAATCGGAGCGATTCAAACGTTCGAATGCACACTACACACTTATATCACAAATATAAAAACCAAAATTTTTTACCATAAAAAACAAAACTTCTTTGTTTGTGTTATGTGTAAGTCAGGAAAGCTTTGCGCTCCTGAGTTTTGCCTCTCCTTCTCCACTTTCTTCTTGAATAATTGTGAAAAACGCTTTTTTACATGTTTTTTCAAGATGGCGGATTGATTGTAACCGACAAAAATTCTTTTACATTCGTTTTCAGTGAAGAAAAATTACAGAAAGATATCAAGTTTCATAAAGATCGAAGAAAGAATAGCTAATGTGCACCTTTATCGAGAGGTCTTTCCTATATTCCTATTATCTTATTTTTTTCAAGAAGTATTACCTCTATGCAAAAAATGCATACAACATAAAAAATATATTTTTTCCAAAGCTACAACTTTTATTTGAAACATTTTTTGTTACATAAATAAGTAACAAAATAATATTACAAAACGTGATAATTTTTGTTTTGAGGTTTGACTTTAAAACTGATCTTGTCGGTACTTTTCATTATCATAGTCGTAATCAGCGCCTCAAAATACAGTGATATATTAATTAACAGAGAAATTGAGTGTTTCAGGTTTTCAGAACTGCATCCTTATTTTGTACATCAGGTTTTATAGAGAAAGAGTTTTTTGTATAAAATAAAACCTGACTTACATTTTTTTTATAAATAAAAAATAAAAATGTAAAACAGTTTGAGTTAAGACTTTTCATCATCAACTAAGTTTCAAAACAGTTTACTTTAACAAAGTTATATCCTCCGAGAAAAAATACCTTCTTTATATCACTGTGCGCCGTGTCGCGAAACATCACGTCACGAGAAACTTTGTCGAAACGATTGGTAATATCGGTGGTGTTGCCGGCGCAAAACCACCACGCCGCGAAAAACTCAGAAATGTTTCCAAAGTCTGATTGTTTTGCAAAATTCGTTTACCCGTTTTCTGAATTAATGTTCTACTTCATACATTTAAAATATATAGTTTATATTTACTGTGTGCCAAATTTCAAAACAATTTTTTTTGAAAAGTTATATCGGAGCTAATGTCGGCGCGAAACCACTATGCCGCGAGGAACATTGTCGGAGCGATCGGTATTATCGGAGGTTTGCCGACGCGAATAACGCGAGCCATTACCGTGCCTCTTGATTTTCTATTTCTGTCTCTAACTCACACTTCTTCTCTTTCTTTCTTTTTTCTTCTTTCAACGCGCTCGTATATGTATGCCATCTGGTAGCAAGCATACGAACATGCACAATTTGGTCACACGACAATAAAGACGACCATAATGACGTTTCTGAATGTAAATTTTACACACATTTTCGTTTCTCTTCCATTATCTCCTTTCAGAAGACACAGAGCAAAAACTGCAAAACTTCTTTTTTTCAAATGTTTTATTCTGAATCGATTAAAACTAAAACGAAATCGATCGGTTCAGTCGTTACTGGAACATTGCTCTGTCCACTCTGTGGAACATTGCCATTCGTTGTGCGTGAACTTGGCGCGAGGCACTACCGTGCCTCTTGATTGCGTTATTTACGAAGCTCGCATAAACGCGCATATTGAAAAAACAAGATTAGACTCTATTTTACTACAATTTGTAAATCGCGCTATATCGAAACCTCGTTGTTTAAGTACCGCGTTATACGAGGGTTACCTGTACTAAAATTGTTTCTCTTTAGGGGATCCTAAAGCTGTCCAGTTTTACCGATTGAATTTTTGGCTTATAACCGTCATTTCATAGTAATATTTGCTTAAGAAAAAAAGTTATACAATTTATACATAGAAACCAAACTGTGCCGGATTCGGGACAACATAATGAACAATAAGGAGCTCTCAGAAATGGGTTTCAAAGTTTAGTGTAAATGAAGAGTGTGCTGCAATATTTACGAAAGTGATCCTATATACTTCTGACACACTATTTATTTATACTAAACTTTTAAACAATAATAATAAAATAAACTAATTTCTAGAGAGAACTATATTATTCTTTATGTTATCCCGCATCCGGGATGCAGTTTGTTTTTTATGTATAAACTGCACAACTTTATATATTTAGCAAATATTACTACGAACTGACTGCAAAAGTCGACTCAGTCGGTAAAAAAAATACGACTCACTTTAGGATCCCCTTAGTAAAAATAATTTTGTGATGTACCATATGGTCTACATTCTAATTTTTGTACAATCCTTCCTTCCATAAAGAGTTTTTCTGTTTCAGGAACAACAGCATCTGAGATGGTTGTTGATGCTGTAAAAGTAATAATTAATTATACATTACATTCTGTGTGTGTGTTTGTGTGTGTATGTGTGAGTGAATATATATGCATACAAACAATTGATATATTAAACTGAATAGCTATTATGCAACTTTTGAAATTATGTTGGAAGGAAATAATTGTCTTTTTAGTGTTTTATTTATTACAAAAATTTGTTTTAATATCTCTGAAGTAGTTGAAATACTATCAATTTTCTTATTATAAATATTAAAAAAATACGTTATCATATCGGAATCAACTTAAAATGAATATAATTTTTTCAATATCTCGAAGGTAAATATGCATTTTAGGTCACACATCTCCGATTTCGATGTGCTTCAGATATGTTGTAGGGCAGGTCATACCGAGTAATTATGTGAAAAAATTTCGTGGGGGACGGCCTTGGTTTAGCAGATATGGCAGTTCAAAGTTTCGGAACAATATTAGTATTTTTGTTCTTTTCGTTCGTGTTGTGAGCATGTAGGCAGGGGAGGCTGCGCCCCCCTGCACCCTCCCAAAACCTAACCTAACCTAACCTAACCTCTAAAAGAAGCTTTTCACAAGAAGCAAATGTAATTGGAAATCGTTATTTTTTTCCGAAGGGGGTTACGACTTCCGATTACATTCGCTTCTTGTGAAAAGTCGGTAGGGGAGAGGGAGGCAAGTTGGCGAGGGAGGCAAGATGACGAATCGGTAGTTTGACCTGTTATAATATAGGTAGCGCCACCAAATTTTTACTGAAGGAGCATCATAACAAGGCCAAACCTTGTACCCGGTAACTTCGTCCGAAAACATTATCACAAAAAAATAATCAACAAAACAGTGAAAAATTGCGATTTTGTTATTTTTTTGTCGTTTTTTCAAATTTGAATGTTCACTTCATGAGGTAAGTTAAAATTTCAAAATAATTTTATACACGATAAAGGTACTTTATTATACATATTCTGATAGTTTCCGGCGAGTTTCGATCATAAATTTTTTCAGCAGAATTTTTCGATTAAAAAAGTCGTTTGGGGGCAAGTTGGCGAACTTCAAGATTATGTAAATTTTTGGTGTTTTTTGCAGATGGTTCGAACTTATAAGAAAAAAAGGGACCAATATTGGTCGCAGGTCAGTTTGGAGAATGCTATGAAAGCTATAGAAGAAGGTTCGTCTGTTTTGGCTGCTTCAAAAAATTTCGGTGTGCCAGAATCAACTTTGAGACGTTATCGACGAAAATATCCAGACATGGAGGTTAGATTTTCAATTCAGCAGTTACGTTTCTATGTTCTTTATCTAAAAATTATTAAATCTGTATCAATTTCAGGATACTCCGTCCAATAGAGGTCGATTTAAATGCACATTCAGCGACGCTCAGCTGAAAGAGCTGTATGATTTTGTGCTCGCTGTTGACCAGCGTGCGTTTGGACTCACGAAAGTTCAGCTTGGAAGAATTNCCTATTCATTTGCAGTTAAAAATGGCATAGAGCACCCATTCAAAGGGACATGCGCCGGACGGACTTGGGTTGAAACGTTTATGAAGGCTCATAACTTATCTATGAGGAAGCCAGAAAATACCTCAGCTGCTCGATTAATGGCATTCAATAAAGAAAACGTCGACTTATTTTTTCGAACTTTGGGAGAGATACGAGCTGAATATCGTTTTCCTGCGTGTGACATTTACAATGTTGATGAAACGGGCGTGTCCACCGTTCCGACCAAGGATCCCAAAACCATATCACCAAAAGGGAATCGTCGTGTAATCAAAATATCTTCGGCTGAGCGAGGTATAAATGTAACAGCAGTGTGCTGTATGAATTCGCTGGGTCAATTTATCCCACCAGCATTTATTTTTCCGCGAGTTAGAGACCTTGATAAATTTCTGCAAAATGCTCCAGCTGGTTCAAAAGCGCTTGGAAATGAGTCCGGTTGGATGACCAACGAATTGTTTTTGGTTTATTTAGAACACTTTGTTTACCATACCAGACCGTCCAAAGATCGAAAAGTTTTATTGATTTTAGACAATCATTCCAGTCACGTCTCTCTTGAAGCCATAGAATTTTGCCGTGCCCATCATATTGTTATGTTGGGCTTCCCTGCACACACGAGTAACCACCTTCAGCCATTAGATGTTTCTGTGTATGGTCCACTGAAAACTGCGCTAGGAATCGCATGCCATGATTATTTGATCACTAATCCTGGCAGAGTGATAACTATCGCAGACGTTCCTGGAATATTCAAGGTGGCATATCGAGTTGCGGCGACCGAAGAAAATGGAGTTGCTGGATTTCGTGCGACTGGAATTCAACCTTTCAACAGTCAAATATTCACCAAAGCGATGTTTGCGCCAGCAGCCACAACTGACAGACCTCTTCAAGTTGTTCCAGCTACACCTGTCAACACAACACCAGCTACACCCGTCGATGCGATTCCAGTGACTCCTACTTCACTCACAGAGATTGTCGACGATATGGATATTGCAATTCCATCGTTTAGTGGCGTCACTTCTACTCCTACATCATCGACCAGTACTTCTTGGCCTCTCGTTTTACCCAAAGCTGCTGTGCCGAGACCCACACAAAAACGAGGAAAACTTCCATCAATGGTTCTCACATCGTCGCCAGTAAAAGCTGCCTTATTAAAAAAAAAACAGGACAAAGAAGCTAAAAAAGCAGGGATCGAGTTACGAAAAAATCAGCGTGAGGAAAAACGGAAACAAAAAGAAATTGATCTCGAAAAAAACAAAAAATTGAAAGAGATTGCCAAGGCGAAGAAAAGATCTAGCAAGAAAAACCAGACGAAAAAGTTGCAACAAAAAAAAATGAAAATCTGCGAAAGCTCATCAGAGGAAGAATCCTCCAACGATGAAAGTAAGGTGGAATATGCCGAATCGTCAGATTACGATGAGTTTAACGAGGACGAATGCTTGGTCTGCGGAGAATTTGGAAAGACAGAAGACTGGTTTCAATGCAGTAATTGTAAGAAATGGGCACATGCCGACTGTACTGGTTGGATGTACCCAGACAAACCCTATGTGTGTGATTTATGTGTTCTTTAAACTTATTTGTACTCCTTAGNTACTTTTGACTTATAAATAAATAATTTTTGATATAATTTTGTTGTTTACGAGCATTTTTAGGTGACCAAACCCTATTCGCCAACTTGCCTCCATATGGAGGCAAGATGGCGAATTCGCCACTTTTTGCGCAAACTCATCTGGTGGGCATGTTTTTCAGTTTTTTTGTCCGTCCAATAGATAATATGATAGAAAACACTTCAGTCTATAAGAATCAGCATTAACATTCTCAAAAAAATTTTTTTTTTAAGTTCCAGGCCTTGTCAAAGCTTAACCTCGCCAACTTGCCTCCCTCTCCCCTACTTGATTTTCGAGAAGGGGAGCACGGGGAGAGGCAAAGCCCCTTTCGGAGGTTAGGTTAGGTTAGGTTTTGGGGAGGTGCAGGGGGGCCCAGCCCCCCCCCTGCCTACGCGCTTCAAACGCGAACGAAATGTACGTGGGACCGAAAAATAAGAATTCATTCGTGAAACTTCTTCCCCTTGTAACTTTTTAACAAACAACGACTCCCGCCTAAAACCTTCACATTATTATTCGGGACAATGACCTTCACAACATATATAAAAATTATTGAAATCGGAGGTCGCTCCCCTAATCTGCACTATTATCATAAAAATATAATGAAAAATACCTCACGACAGAAATTAGACCAATCGACAACAGTGTGTGATTGAATATTCAGTTCATCGCTGAAAAACAAAGCTCTTAACAAACTTCGAGGAAGTGAAATAGAATCTTGACCTTGTAGCTTTGTTTACATTCCTCAACACATCAGCCCGACATACACAAACTTAACTGTTCGTAATAACAGCTTTTAATATCTAGAATAAAGCATTAAAATTCTGAAACTTCAAATTGCCATATCTCCTAAACTAAGGCCGTCCCCCACAAAATTTTTCTACACAATCACTCAGTATGACCTGCTCTACAACATATCTGAAGCGCAAAGAAATGGGTGATGTGTAACCTAAAATGCATAATTACCATCTCGAAAACAGTCGAATTTCGATCGGAATGATAACAAATTAAATTAAGTATACAATTTTTTATCTAAAATATATACACGTAATAAAATCTGTCTTTAAAGAACTTATTTTTTTTAAGTCTTGATAAGCATCAAGTTCGATTTGACAGCGATGGTCTTAACGAGAATTAGTAAGACATAGAAAGCATGAGATTTTTAATAAAAAATAAAAAATATTTAATGTAAAAAAACTTGGCGCGGCTGCACCAAAAACTAAAGAAAAAGTGCAGCTGCGACAAGTTTTTTTACATTAAATATTTTTTATTTTGAAACATTCCACATGAGTTTTTGACATTTCACAATTCTAAATCTATATGCATTGTTACGTCCTGGGGACTCCACGGGCCTCTTTTTCTTGCAACGCGACGCGCCAACGCATAATAAATTTCCCTTTTAGTAAACAATAAAAAGCAATAAATAATCCGAGCAGACCTCCTATCGTTTGGAGACTTGGACTCCAGACGATAGGAGAGCAAACGGAAATCATATCGGCGCTCGAAAAGATAAACCGCGCCTAGTAATAACCAAAAATTTTAAAACTTATTGTTTAAACATCCTAAACATACCCGGATATCTCCGGGCCAGGAAGAACACCGCTCATAAAAATTAGAGCAGCCGAAGCAAATAGAACTCCGACGCCACGAATAATCCACAAAACCTTTATTATAAACAAATAGCAAAGGGTCTAGGTGGCGTGATCGAAAACCAACACTCTCCCTTTTCCCTTCTCCGGAAAATCGGAGCCGACTGAGCCGAGAGATCGTCGCCGATTGGCGATCTCACAAAGTTTACCCGACCAACTAATCAACAAATAAGAACCAGCAAAGCTTGACCGAGTTTTCCGATTGGAAGAGTCCTCGCTTACTCAAAATTGTATATAAGCCGGGACTCTTGGGATCAGAGCAGATAGAGCCGCAGATTTTAGGAGTACCACACTGAGTGAGTGAGTGACAGTGAGTGCAGAATGTGAGATCTCAGAGTGAACTGTGCCGCAACAGTAGAACCTTTTATTAATCAACATCACTGGTCCGCAGCAAATAGTAAGTCCATATTGTAATTATTTTCATTCGGAGGTTCCACTGTTCGCGTACTTACCTCTCGACTTTGCGACTGATTTTCGGAGAAATCGAAAAAAATGGTTAAAATAAACGAATAGATAGACGCGCTCAAAAATCCGAATTTTTCGTAAGAGCTACTCACGGTGCATAGCCGTTTCGGGTGGCATTCGAATTTTTCGGAAGGGCTACTCGCGGTGTATAGCCGTCTCGAGTGGCGTCCGAATTATTTCTTTTTCCTTCCTAAGTCACGGAAACAAACAAAGCCCGCTTATCTCCGAATATCAGTCTTAGAATCATGACACATTCAAATTTATTCCTATCATTAAATCTATCGGAACCTAAGAAATGAAACAAAACCGAATTTGTCAACTGACATAAGAAAATACATTTCTAAGATGATCTAAGTTGCGCAAACATGGGTTAAAGAGACTGGCTGCACTAAACAACTCGTATTCCCCCTCTCTCTCACACTTGCACCCTAGCTTATAGATTACTTTGTACAATTATGCGCTCCGTCATTGTATTAGTTTCAACACACCTGTATGTTAGTAATTTTCTAAGATTTCGATTTGTGTTTTTTTAATAAATATAACTACTTTATAATGTGTGGAATCAAACTAAAGAATTATTCTTTGTTATCCTTCTCTCCGTACAACCCACTCTCACTTCCTCGTTAAAATCGCTAGGTCCCGTCCTTGATAAATGAGATTTGCGTCTCAGACCTAAAAAGGGACCAATGAGTGAGTGTTCGCTAGACAGAGTAAGATCAGCGTACGCCGTTGACCTGTCGACGAATATAAACAAACTCTCTCGACTCTCTCACAGCGGCTTCCGTGTCCACTGTAAAGAGAGATATGGAAAACGACGCGTTTACTGTTGCGTTACACCACAGCCGGACCGTATCTATGAACTAGGACGTAACAGTATGATTCGACGTAGTTTAAGATTTTTCACGCAAGGCGAAGTCATTTCTTACATCAATGGGTGCTTTATATAAAAAGTGCAGTGGTCATACAATATTTGAAACTTTTTATTCATTTAGAATATTTTCTATTTTACAACGTAAACACCTTACAAAGTTTTATATATTTTATATGTTTTTGTAACCATGTATAAAAGATTTTACTTGGTGTAACTTATTGATATCATTTCTTTTGTAGAATAGATCTTGTAGAGGAAGATTTTGATAGTAATACTTTTTTTAGAGATACGAGTTGCGCATGTACTTGGCGTCTTTTTTTACCTTTTTTTTGAAAAGATATTTTGTTCGGATATCACACATTTTTATATAATATGGTTTTGACAAACACTTTTTTACTTATATATTATATATAACTTAATTGTTTGCGTCGGTAATTATGCAGTTATACGGACTATTTTCCGATCTCAACAATTTTGACATATGTTATCAAGGTCACCTCTCTGAATAATAATATGAAGGTTTTATCCGTCGCTCATTGTTTATAAAAAAGTTATGAACAAAAAAAGTTTGATGATTGAACTCTCGTTTTAAATATAAAAAGATAGAAAAAATATAGAAAAAATATAGAAAAATTTTGGAGAGATATAAGTAGAAAAAATATAGAAAAAATATAGAAAAATTTTGGAGAGATATAAGAGCAAATATTCCGCGCTATGGCACTCGCGATTATCATTTTGAGCATTATATGGCAGAATTTTTGTTCAAAAGAATGTATAATTTCGATACTCGAATTGATGCCTTTTTCGGCATAATGAGTGCTATGTATTCACTACATCA
>NW_018021064.1:10474-13454 GCF_002006095.1 Pseudomyrmex gracilis
CAATAGTTTATTCATGAAACTTTTTTTGTTCATAAGTTTTTTATAAACAATGAGCGACGGATAAAACCTTCATATTATTATTCAGGGAGGTGACCTTGATAACATATGTCAAAATTGTTGAGATCGGAAAATAGTCCGTATAACTGCATAATTACCTTATATCTATATATTTTGTGTATACGATTATACAGGGTAAAAAAAGTACCGGAACACCTGAAAATCTCAGAAAATATAAGTTTTACAAAAAAGTGTTTCAGACAAAAGTAGTATAGTTTAAAAAGATCTATTTGTTGATTGTATTACTGTGACCTTGGATTACGCCGTCAAGATCAGGTCGCGGTCACATCAATTTTTTTTAAACAAAACTCCCTATTTTGTATTGCAGATTCTTATAGCCTAACTCAAGAGCTTTCCAAAACACTATAATAAAGTTTATTTTCATTAAGTAGTTTTTGACTTATAAAGGTTAAATATTCAGAGAATAAAAGCATCTTTATTTAAAGAATTACTATCTTTATTTAAAAATAAATGTTGGAAAACATTTTTACAAAAACGTTTTTACGATAAAACTTTACACATTATCTATACACATTACGTTATCTATACACATGTGTAGATAACTATATGAATGTAGAAATGTTCAATAGCAGTCTAAAAATGATTCTAAAGAATGAAACACTTCTTATGTGTAAAGTAGTTTTGCGCTTTTCTCGATGTATCTCGAAAACTATTGGAGAAATGGAAACTATTGGAAACAATGTTTCATACAAAAGTTTTATGGTAAGAACACCATATTATTTATCTCTACATTAATAGAATGGTAATTATTTAGATTAGGAGCGTCCTCATCAATTTCAATGAGCTTGAAATATGTTGTCAAGGACGTTATTCTGAACAACTTTTTCTTATACATGTTACCGCCGCTCGGCTTTAGTTACACTTGTAGACGAAAAGGAGCTGCAGGGAATGGAGCGGAGCTGCCATATGCTGCATATATATTACATATGTATATATGCACAAATGCATTGAAACTTTCAAGCAGTACTTTTGGTCATTGATACTTTCTACACTCCCAAGTTTTGTTATAATACTTTTTTATGTGGGAAGACGCACAAAAGATTTCTGTGTATGTACAGTAGGGAGCATCATATCGTGCGGCTCCAGGGGAAATATTTCTCGGAAATTTCTTCTTTAGCTGCTCCTATTACTGCGCGCTCTTCTCCTTCGATCTCAGACCGTTGGCGGAGACCGAAGAAGAACAAGGCGCGATAATATAGAGCATCCAAAAGAGAAATTTCCGAAAAATATTTCCCCTGGAGCCGCACGATATAGTGCTCCCTACTGTACATACACTTAACTGTACTAATATTTGTGTATAAGACATCATATTAGCTCCGATGATCTTAATATGCCAGAATGAAGTATAATCGTACTATAAATTTACCTGAAGGTTTTTGCAAGTATCTCGGAAACTAAGGCCGAATGGCGCTAACATGTAAAAAGAAAAGTTGTTCAGAATAACGGTCCTTAACAACATATTTCAAGCTCATTGAAATCGATGAAGACGCTCCTAATCTAAATAATTACTAATAGAATTATTTAAAACAATTTTTTATAAAGTTTTAAAAAACTTTCTTTAAAAAATTAGTTTTTAAAATTCTATTAATATAAAAAGAGAATTTTTTTTTGTATAAAAGTTTTGTCCAAAACATTTATCAAGATTTCCTATTTTTGAGATAAATTGAAAAAAGGGAAAAACCGCTCTACCTATGAGAGGTAATTTCACCTCTTAAAACCGGTTTTGAGCAGCAACAGAAAATGTCAATATTCATCTATTGACCCATTTTACATGTGTGCAAAGTTTCATCAAATTCAGAATTTTCGGTTTCGCGAGGTTCCTTTGTTAGTTATGTATCATCGGATGCTTTGGATATAGTTTTCCAATAATGTGATAACGTACAAAAGTTTACTACTTTTTGATATCACTTTTTTTGTAAAACAGGTTTTAGAGAAATTTTTTATAGTATATAGCAAAATATTTTATTGTATTATTTTCGAATAATGTAATAACGTATAAAAAAGTTTACTTGGTATTCCTTTTCGATATTACTTCTTTTGTAAAACAGGTTTTGTAGAGAAAGAATTTTTTGTACTATATAAAGTAAATTGTAGTATATAGTAAACAAAAATAAGTTTTTCTTGTATAAATAACCTTTTCAAAAAAAATAAACAAAAGGCGCACACACACAACACGTATTGTATTTTGAAATATTAAAAATCAAAAAAAGAATTCTACTATAGGGATACATATTATTAAAAAAAAACATTATCTACAAAAAGTGATTAAGAAACTTACAAAACAATGTAGTAATGGTCATCATATGAGTGTCGCCTAGAGTGTTCATGTTGTAGGAACAAGACTTGACCACCACTTTACAATGTAACAAAGCGACTGAAGACACCGAACAAGTGTGTCGATTTAAATAGAAGTCAAAGCCGTAATCAACGATCACTTATTGTATTATCACTGCGATTTTCTATATAAAAAATTTTTGTTCTGTAGAATACATTAATTTAATATTTTGTAGATTTATATTGAGAAAGACCTATACTACAAAGGTCGAAAACGTTCTATACATTATACATTATTTTCAATAAATTGATTCAACCACATACACATCAGCATCCGTGTTGGCTTCAACAGCCATTATCAACATCTTTATAATTTAAAAAATCTTGAAGCTACTTACACACATTATTACTTACCTACAAAACCTGTTTTACAAAAGAAGTGATATCAAAAAGAAGCATCAAGTAAAATTTTGGACGTTTGATAGAGAGAACAATATAAAATAGATTGTATAACATAATTGTGTCAATAGTACAGTGTAGTATAGAGTATTTAATGCAAAAAAAACTTGGCTGCTCCCCAAATAGTAAATGTAAAAATTATAATTACACAGCCACACAAAAAAAAAAA
>NW_018021064.1:14134-20430 GCF_002006095.1 Pseudomyrmex gracilis
TTTTTTTTTTTTGTGTGGCTGTGTTATTTTACAAACAAATAATTGTCTTGAGAAGGTAAATAACGAGCAACAGTCAGATGTTAGGTTAATGATGTAAAAGTAATATGTGTAGAAAAACAAAAATTACAAAACTAGTAGCAAAACGTTTCTACTCTTTTTTTTTCTCTTTTGTGTTGAGACAAACACGGCAGCGTGTATATATACTACTCCCATTTTGAAGAAATGTGAAAATAATTATTTTATTTGCTTATATATTCATATAAACACACTTTTTAATATAGAGTAAGGAGCCCAAATCCCGTCCCCGCGCCTAATTCCGTCCCTCGGCTGATCTCAGCTATTAAGTACTGTCATGTGCTAGAAATTATTGGAATTAGTAGAACGCACACAAAAAACTTTATTATTACGTTATGAGCGTAATCGTTGTTTTTGTCGCAAGTTTATAACGTGTGGGGAGTTTGCAAGCAGCATACTGTAGTACAGACTTCGGTTTGAGGCTTAACTTTTTAATGTAAAAAGTACGTTCTTTTACTTGCAATTTTGTGCAGATGTAGTATATAACTTCTATTTTAATGTCACGAAGTGATAATCTTATTGTGTCACAAGTAAAATGTAACTCTGTTCCGAATTTCGTTCCCAGTATCTCACAAGGGGAGGTCGCGACGTTGTACCAATCGATTTGGACGAAATTTATAGGATGGATAGATGACTATGTGGAGTATTGCAGGGTAAAGTAATAAGACGCACTACTCAAGTATTCGCGAGAAAATCAAATTTGAAAATTTCGAGTTACTTTATAAGGATATTAAATAGATCGCTTAATCAAAGAGCGCGTAGCGTAGCGGTAGCGTACTAGGTTAGTAGTGTCGATGCTGCTGGTTCGAGTCCCGATATACTTTTTTTTCAAAATTTTACAGTATAATCTAAATGTAAGTAATACATTTTTTATTTATTTATTGCATGTTATAAAAGTGCATTGTTTTGCATAACAAATTCGTGATTTAAAACATGTGGTTTAAAAATAAATAGATTAATACTAATTACTAAGTGTGTTTATAAGAAACGGATAAATAAGTGTACGCAACATTTAAAAATATGTGCAACATGTTTTAAAGCATATTCTTATGTTTACAAGAAGCGACAGAAGTGTTCGGTCCAAAAGTACAACAAGCTATCGATAAATTTTCTACTATACATACAAATGTTGTAGTAACATCTTCGAAGTCCGGAAAACTCACAACAAATCTGTATACACAATATTTAAAAGAAATATTATCACCATATGTAACCAAAGGAAACTTTCTTTTAATAATAGATTCGTGGCCCGGTCAAACTAATTCTGCATTGTATGACGAAATTTTTCTTGATGATGGCAATGCAGAAACATGTACTATTAAAGGTGTTTCTCCAAAGTGCACACCTTTATGTCAACCAATCAACGTGTGACGTTTATTTTTATAGACAAGTCAAAAATTTTATAATACGTTTGCAGAATTATTCAACTTTAATAGAACAAAACTGCGAAATAACATCTCGTGAAAATTGCATAAAAATTCATTCAATCATACATCATCAATTATCCGCCCCGAGGTTTCGAAATATGTTACAATATGCATGGTTTGCTTCCAAATTAACAAACGAGAAAGAGATACTTATGAATGTCAACGAAGTATGTTTTTCAATAGATATTTTAAAGAAACCATGTCAATGTAAAACTGCAGCGTTCATACGATGTGCACAGTGTCGTGAAAATTATTGTTTCACTTGTTTTTATGACAAATATCATCCTGCGTTGTCCCATCTAGTATTGTTCCATCTAGTTCAAACAAACCAGTCAGCATTGCACTAAAAGTGAAATAATAACTGAAACCTAAGCGTTATCACCAGTATCAGACCATCTTTGATATATGTATAAATATTGCGAGACCAACTCCAAGTGCCTCGGTGACCTAACAGGGAAGACGATGGCACGAAAAGCCGGAGATTCCAGGTTCGACTCCTGGCCGAGGAGATTTTTTTGCAATATTTTAAAAATTAGTTAGGGGGGTATCCGGGGTCTCTCACATATGAGAGATTCCAGATACCTCTCGGCTGGATGCAAATCCAGCATCCCATATGAATTAAGAATTGAGATTTCAATCCAAAAAAATACTCACTTGTAAAAATTTACAAGTTGAACATGTTACATGTGTATATACAGGGTGTCCCAGAATTGGTTTAACATCTCTCGTAGACAGGTAGAAGGAATAAAACTGAGGTGAAAAGTCCTATATCATTTTGCTAGATTCGCAATAGTTACTGAAATTTTAATTAACAAAGATCCGCGAATAAGCATGCATCGGGCTATCTTACGCGCGTAAGACTGCCCGCCGCGCTTCGCGCGCTTACAGTTGTTACCCGTAGCAACGGTGCGGGAAGAGCTAACACAACAGCATATAATATAGCATATACATAATGGCAGATGAAAAATAACGATGGCTGATCGCGATAGCATGGATGTTTCATTTTAATTAGCAAATTACGAACGATTACTCGCATATTTTGTTAATGAAACTAAATAATTCTAATATCGAGATGTGTCGATAATGAGTCTGTTTACTTATACTTATTTATTTAATTAATCTTTTTGTTACCGAGAACGAGATATTTCTCCATCACAATGTCGCTTGAGATGACGCTAATGACGAGATATTTCGCGTCGCAATTTCTATTGTGCTGTGTTATGTACGAGATATCAATAAAATGTCTTTAAATGGATTCTTTATTCTAAATTTTTAGATTACAAATTAAAGTATACGAGATATTTCGTCTATAGCACTTTCAAATAACGAAAGTTGTGACGCGAAATATCTCGTCTAAAGCGTCGCATAAATGATATCGTGTTGGCGAGATATCTCATCCATAGTAACGAAAGGATTAATTACGGGAAGAATCTCATAAAGTAAGGAAAAAAATTGTAAGTTACATTTTGTGGTGGAAATATGAATGTATTACTGATTGTTATAGTTATTTATTTCTTTGATCTTTTTTTTACTTATTATTAATTTTGTTACATACAAACAAGAAACAATATTTTGAATAAAGAATATTTGAAATATTCTATTATTGTAATTACAAAAATTATAAATCTGTATTTTTTGTAAGAGTCTTTACATAAAATAAATAAATAAATACATAACTAACTAATCATTATCACCATCTCGATATTACTATATTCGAGATCGATGACTCGGTGTGGGTCATGTCAATGAGCATGTAGGCTATGTCTAATTTTGTGAATACTTTTACTTATAGGACGTCAGTTTCGAATGTGTTAAAATTGTTTACTTTGATTTGAAAAAATTGCCAAATTATTTCTAATAATTTTATTTGGATCTTTATTCAAGTTATTTATTGTTGCAAATAATGATACACTAAAAGTTTTTTATTTTTCTTCCTTTGGTTTTAACATTCTAATTTTTACGTACAAAGAAAATTTAAAACTTTTGTATAATATTGTAATATTATGAAGAAAATGAGATTCTTTTGTGAAATTTTATTCGCGTAAATAAGTAACTAAATAAATAATAAATATCTACATTTTGGCATAGAAGATAGTGATAATGAGTTTTTATGTAATTATTTATTTATCACATTTGAGACCGATAACTCAGCATATGAATGTATTACTGATTGTTTATTTATTTAATCTTTTTGTTATCTAATAATTTTGTTACATACAAAAGAGAAACAATATTTAGAACAAAAAATAGTTTAAATATTGTATTATTGTAATTAAACCTTTGTTTATATTCTCTGTAGAAGTCTTCCCATAAAATAAATAAGTAACTACAAGAATAAATAATCATTGTAAACATTTTGACATTAACACATTCGAGATCAGTGACTCAGCATGTGGATCATAATATTCTTAAAATAAGAATTGCCGGATTTTGAGAATAGTTTTGTTATAGGACGTCTCGAATACGTTAAGTATTTACAGAAACAATCTCATAAAGAGAGAAAAATAAGTTACATATTGTTGCTAATCATAATGTACTAATGGTTTTCTTACCTTTTTTCTGTTTTACATTTTTTTTTTTACATTACCTATTTAATTTTTAACTTACACAAAGAATATTCAAATATTGTAATATTTAAAAAAACTAAAATTTTTTTATAGGATTGTATTTGTTTGTATATTTTCCGTAAATAAATAAATAAAGAGATAATAAATAATCAATATCAAAATTTTGACATTAGATTAATTAAATGAGCTTGTGAGATAATAAAACAGAATGCTTAAAAACTGTGAATTAAAATACAAGATGTTTGTGTTAGTGAGTTCTTTATTATTTATTAAAACAAAAACAATTCCAAAGGTTTTCATACCTTCGTTCAGATCTTCATCAATGTATGAGCAAAATTGTATAATAAAAATTATAAGAAAAACCACAGAGCACTCATACTGTGAGTAGTTCACTACAATTTGTAAACTCGTAGTATGTTTTGCTGTCCTCGAGTGTTTGCTGGGAAGCAGTAGGGTAATGCTTCACACTATGAAAGAAATTAAAACGTTTGTAATTTTTTTCGGTATCAAATAATAAAGAATTACTCACGCAAACATCTTGTGTTTTGACTTGCACCTGCTCAAGCATCCTGGATAATTATTTACAATAAGGGAGCCACCTCCGATTTCAATAATTTTTACATATGTTGTCAAGGTCATTGTCCCGAATAATAATATGAAGGTTTTAGGCCGCGATCGTTGTTTGTTTAGAAGTTACAGAGAAAAGAAGTCTACTGAACAATATGTAATTTTTGGACATCCTATATATGAATGTGTTCTGCGTGTGTTTGGGCACATGTTTGTTTATACGCTTTTGTAGTCGTATCTTGAAAGGTCGTTTCATAGAAAATGCCTCTATGTTCGTAAAGAATATCTTTTTGATCATTATTTGGCCAAATTTGCATTTAAGAAAACGTTCGATTTTGATGAACGATTGGACGCTTTTTTTGAAATAATGTCTGTAACAGACATTATTTTTGATCTCACGTACATTTCGTTCGTGTTTCAAGCGTGTAGGCAGGGGGGCTGCGCCCCCCCGCAGGGAGAGGGGCTTCGCCCCTCCCCCTGCTCCCCCCTCCAAAATCAAGTAGTTATTTTGTGGAAAATAACGACTTGATTGGATGAAAAAAGATGTCCTAACCATTGTGGAAATTTTGCGAGAGGGAATGCAGAAAGAAGAGGTTAGGTTAGATTAGGTTAGGTTAGGTTAGGTTAGGTTAAGTTAGGGTTTCTCGGGGGATGGTGCGCCACCTTGTCGTGGTCCCCGAGCTTGAGTGCCGTCTTGATCCGTGGAGCTATGCCGGCGGGAACTTCGGTTCCTGGCAGGGTCACCCTTGCCGGACAGGTCCACGGGGAGCGGCCAGACTAAGAGCGTACCTAGGGGAAGGAAAACCCCGATTCCACACCCGGGCAGGACGGGCTCGTTACCCTTGGATGGGAACCGTCCTAGGAGAAGGAAAACTCCGAAATTAAACCACTCTTCTAACACACCAATGGAATGAGTACAGAAAAGAGAATAGGCGTACCGGCCCAGGGTGTTCGGACACCCAGGGCCCGGCGTGAGGAGGATATCGTCCCGGTTCCCCTTTCGTCGTCATCCAACGACGGGCTACCCACGGCTTGCACCGCAGGGGCCGTGGGCGAACCTGCGTCTGCGAAGGGTAGGGAAGGCGTAGGAGCGTCTCCTACCGTGGGGAGTGTTCCCCCTGGTGGCGGCACGACCATCCCCGAATGGCCACGTTTCGGCGATGAGCGTCGGGGCACGGGACCGGGCGTGGTTCCCCCCCCGGCCCCCCCTGCCGCTCAGGGGCAACAAACGGTGGAGGAGCAGCTCAAAGCCCTCAGGAAGAGGGTGAGTATGCTGGAGGGGATGCTGTCCCGGACCGCTGAGAGCCGGGACCGTCACCAAAAGGCTGCGGAGGACGCGCTTGATCGCGCTAAGAATGCCGTCGAGACGGCGGCCTTCTACGACGAGGTGATCGTCGATCACCTCGCGGAGTGGGGCATTACATCCCCGGTCAATTTGGACGAGTTGGCCGACGTGCTTCCGCGACCTCCCGAGTACGCCCGGGAGCGAAGACACGTCGGGGTGATGGTGAGGTTGGGGGCGGTGGAGAGCGCCCGGCCTGAGATGGCAGCTGCATCCACCCAGGTGGATGCAGCGGACACCGACGGCCAAGATAGCAGTGGGGGGGGACTCTTAACGCAACTAGAGTCCCTCCTCGAGGCTCGGCTGGCCCGTTTTTGG
>NW_018021064.1:22170-52431 GCF_002006095.1 Pseudomyrmex gracilis
AGCCCAGGCGGGGGCGCGCGAGCATGCTGATAAGGCGATCCCGCGCCCCCGCCTCACAAGGCCGAGGTGACACACCCCTGGGGTTTTAGTGGGTACACCCTCCTATGCCTGATGGCCGGGAGGGGAGTCCCACATAACCCTGGCTCTCTCCCGGGAGCTAGGGTATCCATAAAGGATTTCCCCAGGGAAAAAAAAAAAAAAAAAAGGTTAAGTTAGGGTTCCCGGGCGATTTCCCACCACCTTGTCGTGGTGCCCGGGCTTGGGAGCGGTGAAGTGAGGGGGCCATGCCGGCGGGGACTCTTTTGAGTCCCTGGTAGGGTCACCCATGCTCGGAAGGGCCTCTCACCGAGCTCCCGTACTAAGAGTGGGAATAAAGGAAGGAAAACCTCGAACAAAAACCCGGAGTTCTCAGCTCCGTTAGCCCCCAAAGACGGGGACAACTGGGATAGGGGAGTAAACCCTGACTTCAAATCCGGGCAGGCCGGGCTCGTCAGACTTGGATGTCAACCGGCCTAGGAGAAGATAGACTCCGAAATTAAACCACATCTCTTGAACATGATGGCGAGCCAAGAGAACAGTAAAGACTTACCGGCCCAGGGTGATCGGACACCCAGGGCCCGGCGAGAGGGGGGTATAGTCCCTGCTCCTCTCCCGTCGTTATCAGACGCAGGGCTACCCGATGGGTGCACCGCAGGCCCATCGGGAGAAACAGCGCCTGCGAGAACCGGTGCCCTGGCTGTACCAGGACATCGGCTGAGGGGTAGGGTGAGGGACTCCTCGTCCGACTCTATGGAGTCGTACTTGAGGACTCCCTTACCTAGCAGTGAGGATGAGGATGATATGCCTCTTTCCTCGGCGCCCTCCCTGGAGGGCAAAGAGGCGGAGGCATATGTGGAGAGGCGTGGACGTCCGCCGACCCATGGTCTTTTTGTGGGCCTTGGGAAGGTAAGAGAAAAGCTACGTGCTTTGCGGTACGCAGAAAGAAAGCGCCAGCAGGCGGAGACCGGGTGACCGCCTGTTGGCGAAACGGACACGGGCTCGGAGATGTCCGGTCGTCCCTCGGACACGGGGTCCATCCGGAGATTAAGGAGGACGTATCTGTGAGATACACCTCCTAATCTGGAGGACGAGCTGGCGTTGCTTGATGCAAGGAGCATCGCTGGCCGGGTTTGGGCGGAATTGGAGGTGGTGGACAAAGTGGCCACCACCTCCAAAAACCTTAAGGGCACCGCCGTTAAGGCCCTTCGCGAAGCAACCAGGAACTCCAGGTTTATCCTGGAGTTCCTGGATGGAAGAATGAGGGCAGATCCGAACACCCTCATTGCCCCAACTCCGTCTCGGATTCATTCCGAGAACGCGGAGTTGAGGGCCGAGGTGACGAGACTGCGGGGAGAGGTAGAGGCATTGCGGGCTAAAGTCAGCATGCCCCCGCCATTGCCCCCGGGTCCTGCTAAAGGACAGAAGGAGGTCGGTGAGGGCGATCTTCTAAAGAAGATCGAGGCTCTCATCGACCGAAAGCTGGAGGCCCTCCTTCCAGAGAGGCTTCAGGGTCGCTGCGAGGGAGTAAAGGCCGCTAAGCATGCTCCCTCGAGGAGCGGGAAGGGCGGCAAGGGGAGAGGGGTGGCACCACCTCCGGCTAAGGCCGGGAGTTCCCGCTCCTCTTCTGCTGCGGGAAGACAACCTCTCGACCCGTCTCCAAGCAGTAGCAAGGAGACGTGGTCAGAGGTTGTAGGTAGGAAGAGCAAGCGGGCGGCCAAGGCACCAGCCAAAGCCGCAGCGCGTTCTTCCTCTAAGGCCCCAGATTCTGGGGCAAGAGCAGGGCAAGTTACCCCGAGGGAAGGAGTGAGTGCTCGCCCTCCTCCTCTCTTAAAAGAAAAGAAGAAGGCGAAGGTGAGGCGTCCTCGCCTTCGAGTCCCGACGACGGCAGCGGTTACGTTGACGTCGCCGGGGGAGACTGGCCTCCTGACGGAAGTGGTGAAGGCGTGCCGGGCCAATTTCTCCTTGGAGAGTCTTGGCATAGACCATGTTCGTCTCCGGCGGACTGTCACGGGGGTCTTCTTTTGGAGATCTCCGGTCCAGATAGGGAGGCCAAGGCTGATGCCTTGGCCGCAGGAATGCGGCCGTTTGCCGCAGCGAAGGGGGTCCGTGTCGGTCGACCCGCGAAGTGCGGGGAGGTCCGCATTCGTGGGTTTGACCACACGGTAACCCCTGAGGAGTTGGCCACGGCCGTGGCGTCGGCCGGGGGGTGTCGCGCGGTCGACCTTAAGATCGGCCAAATACGCGCCACCCCTTTGGGAGCGTGCGCGGCCTGGGTGCAGTGCCCAGTTGCCGTTGTTAAGCGACTGGGCATCGCGAAGAGGATAAAGGTGGGGTGGGAGTTGGCTCGGGTCGACCTCCTTCCCGCCCGACCCCTCCGCTGTCACAAGTGCCTTCAGCTGGGGCACGTCCAGAGGTTGTGCGGCGGGGAGGCGGACCGCAGCGGTAAGTGTTATCGCTGCGGTCAGACTGGCCATGTGGCCGGCAGGTGCGCGGCGCCGGAGCCCCAATGTCCGCTTTGTTCGGACTTGGGGCGTCCGGCAAAACATCGGTTGGGTGGTGCTTCGTGCACCACTCAAAGGGGCAGGGGCGGAAAATACTTCCCTGCACAGGGAGTTCCTACTCCTGCTGCTGCTGCTCCGCGAAGCAGCAAAGACGTAGGTGCGCCGTCCGGTTCTTCCGTGGGAGATGTGGCACCCCAGGCCAGTCCGTCGCGGGAGGATTCGGTCGACGCCGTAATGGAGATCGAGCTGGAGGAACCCCCGTCACCGGGGGCGGTGGCGGGTCCAGCAATTAGTGCTGGGAAGCGGTCGGAAAAACGACCGGCCTCTCCTCCTGCCTCTAGTTCCCCTGTTCTGGGGCCTGGAGGCGAGGGGCAGAGTACGAGAAAGGCGGTGCCAGAGGGGAGTAAACCCTCCGGGGGGAGTAAGAGCGAAACAGCAAGGCGCTTGCCGCCCTCCTGGGGGGAACTCCCCCAGTGACGAAAAAAGTAGGCCTGGGCCTCTTTCTTCGAAAAAGAAGTAGGGGGCCGAAGGGAAGGCCCTGTAAGGCGGTAACCAGGGGGGGTATTCCAGCCGTCCGGTCTTGACCGGGCGGCTTGGAGCTTTGCGGGGTGGCGTCCCCCTTTTGGGGTTTGACGCCGGGTCACAGACGGCATGAGGGGGGTTCTCATGCCGTCATTGCACGTGACCCATCGGGCGGTGGGAGAGGGGTTGTGGCCCCCCTCTCCACCGCAAGGAGGAAACTCGATAGAGTTGGTGGGCGAAAGCTCTTAAAGGACGCGCGGGAGGGACCCGCGATGAGTCCGAAAGGGGTACCGGGTCCCTCCCTCTAACGCGTTGAGTAGGCACACCGTGGGGGTTTTAGCGGGTAAACCCTCCCCACCTCCCAAGGTGGGAGGGGAGTCCCGCATAACCCCGGCCATCGCCCCGAGGCCGGGGTATCCATCAAGGATTTCCCCCACGTAAAAAAAAAAAAAAAAAAAAAGGTTAAGTTAGGGTTAGGTTAGGTTTTTAGGGGGGGTGCCCCTCTCCCTGCGGGGGGCACAGCCTCCCCTGCCTACACGCTTGAAACACGAACGAAATGTACGTGGAACTAAAAAATAAGAATTCATTCATGAAACTTCTTCCTCTCATAGCTTCTAAACAAACAACGAGCGCGGCCTAAAACCTTCATATTATTACTCGGGACAATGACCTTGACAACATATGTAAAAATTATTGAAATCGGAGGTGGCTTCCCTATTGTAAATAATTACCGCATCCTGTTTTGACAGTAAGATTATTTCTTTTGAATAAGAAACTTCCGAGATGTCAGTAGTGAGTTTTTATTTATTTATTAATTTATTTACTAGAATAATTAAAGGAAAGTGGTTTATGTCGCGAATAATAATGCAATGATGTGATTTATTTTTATTTTTTCTATTTGTTATTCGTGTAAGTTTGTTTTTGTTTTGTTTTTCATGTAAGTTTTTCATTGTACTGAACTACTCACAGTATGAATGCTCTGTGGTTTTTCTTATAATTTTTATTATACAATTGTGCTCATACATTGACGATTAATTCTATGTGTACATGAAAACAAAAAATTTGTTATAATTTACTTGAAGTATATAATACTTTGTTTAAATATGTTAAAGAATGTGAGAATTACAAAATTTATTAATAATCCAACATTAAAACACAAGTACCTATTATGTACATATGTATACCAGTAATGCTTCATAAAAAAAATTGTTATTTAATAAAACATTTCTGACTAGTTATCATCATATTCATATACGTTCATGAGATAAACAAAATTTATTCCTTAAGTGATTGTGAGGTGCTGCCACGCCAAGTTTTTTTGCCTTAATTATTTTTTATGTTTCGACTTTTCACAAAAACCAAAGCCTAACTATTGATATAATGATTTTATATTTTTTAGTTTTTACATAATGTGTTTAATTAATATATATTAATATATATTATTTTATATAATGTTTGTAATTAAAATGTATACAAGTGTACTTGGTGCTATGTTTGATATCATTTCTTTTGTAAAACAAATTTTGTAGAGAAAGATATGTTTGTTTGGCGTGTACTTGGCGCCTTTTCTTCCCTTTTTTAAAAAAATAAGTTTTACGAGATCGATTAATTCGTTAACTCAAGTTTTTAACTTCAGTTTAAATAGAAAAAAATATATACTCATTTTTCAGACTTTCTTTTTTACCAAAATATTTTTTTTAAATAAAAAATATTACAATTTTATACTAATTTTAATAAAAGAAAAAAGTTAAATTGGTGTAGTTAGTGTGCCCTTCGAGACAAAAAGAATGTATTACTGTGCTCCCAGTTAGTGTAACTGTCCCGGATTGTGTGCTTTCAGTTACTGTGTGCCTGTCCCGGATTGTATGCTCACAGTTACTGTGTGCCTGTCCCGGATTGTGTGCTCACAGTTACTGTGTGCTTGTCTCGGATTGTATGCTCACAGTTATTGTGTGCCTGTCCTGGACAATGTAACTTTCACAATTCTCTTCGATAATTCGGTATGTCTCTTTACAAAAGCAGCATACCAATGCCATCCTGGACGATCGTCTACAAATGGATTCGGCTTATTCAGTTTTTTTACGATCATTGCCACACTATTTATTAAATGGTCCTTTGTCACTGGACAGCCACGATAAGACATAAGCAAAATCCATTTCACTAAATCACTTTCTTCTAAGTCACTCAACATACTACTTGGACCAGGCTTATTTGTGCTGTATTTATTGATGACTTTACTATGAATTGATGACCGAGGAATGTTATAAAGTCTACTGGCTGCATTAATAGATGTTCCAGACTTTACAGCTTCCAAAGCTTTCAACATAGCTTGACTGTATATTTTTCTCTTTATTTTTGAGATGCAGCTCATTTTAATAACTGTTATAATAATAATAATTAATTAATATGTTTTAAGGGTACAATAAGTACCTACTCATTAAAAAATAAATATGTTAATTCTACCTGATTTGTTTTTTGTGAGCAAACTGACGCAAACTTGTGCCACAGCAAAACAGAGGTTAGAACAAACATACGCTTGAAGGGGCACACTAACATAAACAAGCTTCAAATTGTGCGGTAATAGTGGACATGATTTAAAAAATACTAAGAATGCTTTTAAAATACTTTTTTTGTTTTTTCTATAAAGTTCAACTCTTCACATAAAATACTGCAATTCAATTAACGAAAATCGTATAAATAAATAGTTTTTTTGCTGTTTTTATAAAAGCATTTCTTACTACTTTTGACAAGACGCTTGAGAAAATTCGTCACAATTGCTACATACACTTTTATAAAATTATCTTTCGTTATTTAACGCTTTTATAATATCAAATTGTGTTCTAAATGTAATCTTTATTCAATTAAGTTTGTTAAAAAAAAATACTTGAAATGTTTATTTTAAATATTTATTTAATAATCGTTAGTTGAATGCAAACACACACTAATCACAAATAAATCAAAACTGTCTATCGGAACTCAGTGATTTTGATGGGACAACTTTGCATACTTGTAAAATTATGACAAATAATTGACATATAATTTTTTTTATATCAGAAGTGCACTCTAAAGGGTGACAAACTCTCAGATGTGAAAGAAGATTTTCACGTTGCAATTAGAATTCGTATACATTCTGCGCGATTGAATAGATAAAATAAATTTAAAAGATTTTTGAAGTCTGATTTAAAAAAAAACCGGGACTAGTATTTCACAAATCAAAATGGCAGGCATTGACTTTTATAATTATCAATCGATATGCACAAAATGATTATTTACATGTTTAAAAAAAAGATCGTTGCTTACGACTTTGAACATCGAGGTTGTCATCCTTTAGAATGCACTTCTGATATAAAAAACATATATATGTCAATTGTGTCAATTTTATAAGTGTGCAAAAAGTTGTCCCATCAAACTCACCCTAATAGGCAACTTGTGAAAATATTGCACAAACATGGCATCATGAATAACGACAATTTTGCACTGATTGCACTAAAATGATTCACCATAACGCAACAGTTTTGTCGAAATAAAGTTTTGTAAATAATATTTGTCAAAAATTGCGAAAGAGTCGTTATGCGCTTCCTTATATACATGAATTAAGTTGATTTCTTCGTATTCAATTATATTTCTCTCTACATATTTTAAACATCACATAGCTGAAACTTTTTTCTCAATTATTAGACAATTTCTTTTTGAAATTAAGTTTGCAAATATACTGCTAAGATGATTTGCCATATCGTTATTCTTTTGCCGAAATATTATTTAAAAACTAATTTTGCAAACAATTACAAATATTTTATGAAAGATCAATGTTTTTACATTTAATTCCTAAAATATATCTGTATAATTGCAAATTACAATTTTAGTGCAAAATTTCGTCACATAATTTTGTAAATGTTTTCCTATCAGGGCAGGAAATTCCGATAGGCAGTTTTGATTTATTTCTGACACATATCACAATACCGATACTCTTTTCTCACTTAACTTAATAACTTTGACCTCGCGTATCTCCGAAACAAAAAGTAGGCTTAATCTAAAAATTTTTCTGCGATCAATGTCTTATCATAAGTTATCATTTAACACACTATTTAGTTCAAAATTTGAAGACCTTAAAACGGGCGAAATTTGACCCCGTTTTAGGATCACTCTTTGGGCTCCTTACCCTAATATTAAGGACACTATCGTTCTTTTTGTTGTTCTAATAAATAATATTAAATTAAAAAAAGCATTTTTTTCTCTTAAAATAGACAAGAATGAAACTCGAATATTTCTAAATTTTGCGTTTGCTAGATATACACATACTTCTACATTTTTATTGCGATTTGCTTGACTTTTTTTATATAATGTTTTTTATAATCGGTTTTGTGCTGGACTTTTTTATATATACTGGTATACTGTGTCCAAATCTAGAAAAAAAACTAAATGGACGTAAACTCGTCCGTTTCGCCTCTATCAGAAACCATCTTTACTCTTCAGCTATTAGCTCTCAGCGGGTGTCCCGCCAATCTCGCACGCAACGCTATCCCTACTTTGGCCGTTTTTCTTATTTTATGTGTAGAATCTCTTGTCGATTTGAGAAATGAATAATTATACTAGTATGTCAAAGGTATAAAGTGAGATTTATGAACTAAAGTGTAAATAACTCGCTCGTGCGCGTAGAACACGTCTGTCTATTTTCGATTCAGCCACGCAAAGTTTTTTTTTGTATTACCTACTGTACTATACTATACTATTGATACAATTATGTTATACGCTCTATTTTATACTGTTTTCTCTACCAAACGTCCAAAATGTTACTTGGTGCTACTTTTTGATATCACTTCTTTTGTAAACTAGGTTTTGTAGAAAATGTTTTTTTTTAAATAATATATACCTAGTAAAATTCGTTTTTTGATCTTTAATATTTCAAAATACGTATTGTATACTTGGCGCTTTTGTTTACCTTTTTTTGAAAAAGTTAACATACATATATGTATATAAGTGTGTGAGATATATATTTCCACTATTGAAAATAGTATTCATTCACCTTTAACATTTTATTTATTTAGAGTTTTTCCTTTTTTTGCCTTCAATTAAAAAATACACAACCATTATCACCAGAATGTATTTGTACAGCTTATAAGTCTAATTTGTCATACTTTTATTTATTATTTCCCTACATTTTGTTTGCTTTTTTTCTTTTCTAGATGATTTGCCACTCTTTTATTTTTTATCTTCAAATTCTTCTTTTCCATTATATTTTTGTACTCTCAATTTTTACAAATAGTAAAATTTACTTATTTATTTTTTTTGCCAAGAAAAGAATATAAACATTTGTAGCATCTTTAGGCCAGTAGTGTTTTCTAATTTACATATCATCAATTCTGATTGTGAGCCAGCTAGATTTTCCTTCTCTACATATACTTGTATAATAACTATTTTCAATACACAGTCCATTATTAAATATGGCATTCATTACTTTATACAGCTGTCCACTTACTGATACTTTAGTCGTTGGTATAGTACGTAGATTAAATTTGTTTGGTGGTAGTATTACTTTATCATCTTCTGATAAAAATAATAGAAAATGAATGATAAGTATTTTTTTTGTTAATGTTAATTCTTTTTTAAATGTCATACCACTTTCTTTACAAGTTTTACATAAATCGTTATATGATTCACGCTAATGAAAATGGGTAAGATTTAATAAATTGTTTAGATCATAACTCTTTTTCTCTAAATTAATAACAGGAATTAAAATCAAAATATTAGTTGACATAACTATATTTGTATAGTCACAATTTTTGCATCGTGTATTGGAAGTTACTTGATACTCGACTACATTTTTTTATAAAATCTAATTTTGCACAAAGAGCCAAAAGAAATTCACAAGCATCACGTTTTATATTATTATTCGAAAAGGTATAATATAATATAATTTATTTTGCTACAGTCAATGAAGGCTAAGAAGGGACTTGGTTTACATTGACCTTACCTCTCATCTATATTCATTCCATCCATCCAATTATACCTTATGAGCTATTTCTTTTGTATTTAAATTCTATATATCTTATATAATTTGGCTTACTTTTTATTATTCGACTACTCTATTTTACTTTTACAATTTTACTATTTTATGCCTCTATCTATATCTATAGTTTCCTTATACTTATTCAATATTCCCATCTTCTTTTTTATTTACCTTAATTAGTACTTATTATAAAATTATAAAATTTTATTATAAAATTATTATTAACTTACTACGTTTTCAAATTTTACAAAGTTTACAAAGTTTACAGTATTTAATGTTTTCCAAAATTCACAAAACTTAACTTACTTAACAGGTCTTGGACCTAAACTTTACCTTAAGCTTAACTTACTATTAGTCTCTTAAAGCATGTCAGTCTTTATTTACACTTATCCTTAAGCTTAACTCTCCACCTAAAACTAAAACTAAATCTCACTTTTCTTTTGACTATCATTTGGTTCCCCTACTTTCATTCCTTTCCTTATTTTTGCTTCTCTCTCTTTACATAGTTACTAACTTACTAAAATTTTACCCTTTCTCTCACTCAGTTTATCGCTTCCTGTATTTTCTATTCTTTCTTTTATATTATTCCCTAAGCTAACAAACCAATCCTTTATTATCTCACATTCTCCTAGGTACATAGTGTTCTAAGTCATCCTATCCTATACCGCAAAAGATACATCTTTTTTTATTCTCATCAACCACCCAATATTTATTCTTTTCCTCCATGTTACCACATCTTATTTTTATTAGTGCTCTTACTCTATCTTCTATGTTGGTGCCATTTAAATTTCTTTTCTACAGGTATTCAGGTTTCTCTCCCTTTTTACCTAATTCTTTGTATCTGACGTTATATTTTGCATCTCTTATCTTACTTTCTTCACCTTGTTTGTCTCTATATATCCCTTTCTCTCTTCATTATCAAAATTCCTATTTATACCTTCTCCTTTATTCTCCTTTTTAACTCTTCTATAGCCTCTATACTCCACCCTTTTCTCTATTACAAAAGTTTTCTTTCTCTCTGCTGTATCTCTTTTACTCTCAGCTTCTGTTTTTCCAACCAACATTTTTTTTGTTAAATATTCTTCGTCTGTATTTTTTACTTTCTTATCATATTTCAATGCTCTAATACCCCATCTAATTTTAAGTTTGTCTATGCTTAATTCTCTCGTTATAAGATATCTCGGGATACAGAAATCAATCCTAAACATCCACCTGACATAAATCTAATATTATTTTCTCTAGTTCCTTTTTTTCCTCCCATCCCCATATTTCTACACCATATGCCATTATACTTTCGAATAAATATCTGAAGAGCATCCATCTCTTACTGAAGTCGTTTTTGCAAATTCTTTGACACAAACCCCACACTCTATTTGCGGCCAATCTACCCTTTCTACATAGTTCTCTAATGTAATCAGTGTAATCGCTTTTCCTATTAAATGAAAAACCTAAATACTTGAATCTTTTTACCTTTTCTATGTCTTTATCTTCCGATCTAATCATACTTTTTTTCCTATTTTTGCTGTTAAGTATCATCAATTTAGTTTTCTCTGTACATAATTCTAGTTAGCTTTTAAAAATTCTAGTTAGTTTAAAAAAATCTTTTTAGCGTACATTATGTCCTTTAATGCTTCCTTACTTTTTTGCTAGCAAGACAATATTGTCTGCATTTGCTAATGACCGTCTTCACATTTCTTAAAGCTATCCCACCTAATATTATTCGAAAAGGTATCTCCTAGATATTGTCGTATTCTATATGTATTTAAGTTAGGCATTCCATTTTCATATTGATGCATTAATACAAGTAAAATTTTTCTTTATCATAAGTAAATATTTGTTTTCTAATGATACTTAAGTGTAAAAAACATTACAATATTGCATTTGCGTAAGATAACACTATCTATCTACGTTTTGGAAACCACGAATAATCTAACCAGTACTTTTCTGAACATTTTGATGTGGTTCTTATGGTTCTTGTACTGAAGCACTTACTTTCGGTAAAGTAAGAGAGAGTTAAAGACAGAGAAAGATTGAGTGAGAGAGAGAAAGAAAAGAGTAAGAAAAAAATTGGAAAAAAGAGAGTCAAAGAGAGAAAAAGAAATAAAGTTAGAGAGAGAGATAAGAGAGATAGGAGAGATAGAAGAGAGATAGGAGAGATAGGAGAGAGATAGGAGAGAGAGAGAGATAGGAGAGAGAGAGAGAGAGAGAGAGAGAGAGATAGGAGAGAGAGAGAGAGAGAGAGAGGAGAGAGAGAGATAGGAGAGAGAGAGAGAGATAGGAGAGAGAGAGAGAGAGAGAGAAAGAGAGAGAGAAAGAAACGTATATATGAGAGAGATATATAATAATAATACATTTAAACATATATTTATTGTTTTGATTAAATAAATAATGTGTAATACATGTGAAATAAAAAAACATTTGTATTAAAACATCAAGATATACATTTTGTATTTTATATCGTTGCGCGTGATATTATTGTCTCCTAATTTTCTCTTTTATTCTCTAACTCACAGTTCTTGTTTCCTCTTTTTTTATAGCCACCGAGCTTGTATCGCTATCTGAGGTCGGAAAGTATGTAGTTGCACATATGTGATATATATATTTAATCCGACGAAAATCCGATGAATAATTTTTATATATAAATGTCAACAAATTCAAACTTTATCTTCAAATATCTCTTAATAGAAGACACAAAAAAAGAAAATATATATACTTTTTCCTCAATTTTTTCAATCCAAATCGATTTAAACTAAACAGAAGTCGATGGGTTCAGTCATTATTGAAATATAAATATTTCGTTTTTTCGCAAATGTCAAAATTACTCATTTCCGCGTAATAGAGACACGGAGTGCTCGCTCCGTTCGCGCGCGACTTCAGTGCATGTAAACTTGGCGTGAGGCACTACCATGCCTCTTGATGAGAAACAATTTAAGTAAAATGTTCAATTTAAGTCAATTTAAATACAATACAATAACATGTTGCGCGTGTATTTCGCGCCGTTGTTTACTATTTTTGAAAAGACAAAATTTTTGAAATATCACGAGATTTTTTAAATATAATTTTATATTATGTATACGTTGTAGTTGTAGTGATATATACACATGTGTGTGTTATCATTATACATTATATAATAACTTCAAAATTTATAATGTTACATTCAACATTATTCATAAACACATTGTTAAATTACATGTTTGGTTAGCCGCATGATCTTATTTAAAACAATTGTCTTGCGCGCACAGATATAAACTAAACTAACTGTATCTGCATATATGATTATTATTATTAAAAACTTTATATTTACATTTGTAAACACATATTGTAGGTAAAATTAAGAAACAGACAGTTTGCTTAAGTTTACCAATATGTGTTTTGTTGTGACCGAGAAATACGTATCTAGGTGTTAAGAAGTGGTTTGAGGTCACAACGTGACAAAAGATAATCTTAGGTGGCAAAGTTAGCGCAATCGCGTAAAGCGAAGCGATTGTAATTTGGCTGTAACAGTTGCTTCCGAGAACAGTCATTGCATCAATCTGAGTGCAAGCGGTCCGCTTGGTCAGCTGGATGAAAGACAATAAGACTGTTTTCGGAAACTGGTTGAAATAAGGACAAGCGCGTGGCTCAGCAGAGTTTGCGCAGCGTCCTGATTGATCAGGATACTTGACCAATAACTTTTGTAAATTAGTATATAAGAAACGACATTACTGTAGAGAAGGCAGAACTCAGAATAGCCTCCAACTGTCGTCCGGTTAGAATAAGCTCTAAAGTGGAAGGAATAAATCTCTTAAGACCTATAACCGAATCGACTATCCCAAAAGAACCCAGTACTGTTTTGGAGGTACAACAATTGGTGGCAGAGATAGGATAGATAAAACTCTCGGAGGAGAAAGCAATCTATCGGGATATCGAGCACACGTGGGGAGAAAAGAAGATATCAAGTAAGAAAAGAAAAAGAAACAGAGAAATAACAACTCTTTCCTGCGGCTCACGAGAAAAGTTTTTATTTAAAAAAAAAGGAGAGAAGAAGAAAATAAAAATTTTTTAATAGTCGCAAGACGTTGGACCCTCGGTATCTGAAACAAAAAAGAACGCTAATTAGTAAAGACGTCGGCAAACTGGTTCGAGCAAGAAAGAGAAGCGTATCTCAATCTCGAGTTGCAAGCAGTAAGCACTGACCTACTGCAACTCGGTAGCGGACGACGACACAAAGCGGAAGCAAGAATAGCTGGCTCAAGCGAAATCATTCTAGCCTAAAGAAAAAAAATCACCAGTCCAAAGTAGAGACGCAGACTACGACGGGAGCAAATATCGTACAAACGATCCAGATGTTACAAGCACAAAAAGCAGTGTAGAGCAGAAAGAAAGCAGTTCAAGAAGAAAATCGACGGGCTTCGAGTAAAGCACATCGGTACGTGACAGCAGCAGCCAAGCAGTCAGCACGATAGTGGCGTCAGCGGAAGCGGTAGACTTAGACACCGAGAGAATGTATCGACTATTGTAAGTCTTAAACAACTAGTTTGTAAACCGCGAAACATTACGAATGTCCGATAATTGGCTACTACGGCAAACTGAACAAGAAAGGCGCGAAACGCAATCCGCACGAGCAAGATGAGTCAGAAATTTAGTGCAAGAACCAAGAAACTGCACCAGCCGCGTTGTATCAAGGAGTAAATATAGTTAGGCGGTCTGTAGTGTTAGGTTAGGTTAGGTTAGGTTACAATCTCGCAAGAGGTTGGCGATTTTCCCCCACCTTGTCGTGATGCCCGGGCTCAGTTCCGCAAGGATCCGAGGGACTATACTGGCGGGAACTTCGGTCCCTGGCAGGGTCTCCCAAGCCGGATAGATCCTCGGTGAGCGGACAAGCTAAGAGGAGAAATAGGGGAAGGAAAACCCTGAGAACAAACCCGGCGAGTCCGGCCTCGTCAGTCTTGAAGGACAACCGGACTAGGAGAAGGAAAACTCCAAAATCAAACCACTCCTTTCAATTTTATGGGATGAGTTCAAAGAAGAAAAGTTTCCCAGATCATGAGAGTCGGATCTCCAAGTTCCGGCGAGAGGGAGTTACCGTCTCTCCCGTCGTTATCCAGCGACGAGCTACCCGCGACCTGCACCGCAGGGGTCGCGGGCGAATCTGCTACTGCAAAGAGTAAGGAGTTCGGTAGTGGAAGAGCTTGCTCCTCATATCAAAAAGTGGGATAATGCCCCCAGCCTACTGGCGTTACACTGGGTTATTCTAACGAGGTAACCGGGGTGCGTCTCAAAGGGCAGCAGACGGCCGTCCCAGGGGTTTTAGTGGGTATACCGGGGTGCGCTCTGATGGGGTGAGTCCCACACTACCTCATCCCACTTCGGTGAGGTGGGGTGTGCGTAATGCATTTCCCCTGTGGTTAACAAAAAAAGGTTAAGTTAGGTTAGGTTAGGTTAAGTTACAATAGTGACAAAAAGTTATCTCCTTATGTAATTGCCGAGCGTAAGTTTTCTTTTGACTTAGATAGAAATATTGTTGATTGTTTACCACAAAATTTGGAAAACGATGAAGCTCCGGGTAACAAAACTCACAGACGCGGATACTCGTTAGTATCGTATCAAAGCGAGTTGTTTAACACAAGCCGAAATGAACAGCAAAAGTATGGACCAAGAACTCAACGAGTAAAATATAAAGTCCCGAAAAGGTAGAACGCGAAATCTCCCAAATGCGTAGCGAGTTGACTGCGGGCGGCACCGCAGGAAACGGGATTGCAGGAACAAGTGGACAAAAGCACGGCTCCACTGACGCGATGCTACAACAAATAGTGCGATCATTGGAAGCAATGAGTTCACGTATAGACACGGTGGATTGACGAATGACGGAACTCCGCGATACACACGAACGCGGAACGGGTGTGTCGATGACGCGACACGTATAGACACCTGAGCGAAAAGTTAGACGTGACATACAGACAAACAGCTGACGACGTAAGAAATCGCGCCGTACTATTCAACGGTAGCCTGAAATTAAAAAATGTAAAGAAACTTAAGGCTCTCTTGAAATAATAACTAAGGAATGAATAAGAATAAGATCATATGAGCCGCTTTGCAGGATGTTATGCTGAAATGTTCTATTATATATATGTATACATATATATATGTTCACATGTAAATTTTTTACACGTGTTTTTTGAATTGAAATTTCAATTCTTAAAATCATACAGTATGCTATACTTGCATCTCATGTATGAAAGACCCCGAATACCCCCCGAACTAATATTGCGAAAAAATACTCCTCAGCCAGGAGTCGAACCTGGAATCTCCGGCTTTCCGGGCCGTCGCCTTCCCTGTTAGGCTACCGAGTAATAACTAAGAAAAAATTTTAAAATTAGTTCGGGGAGTATTCGGGGTCTTTCATACATGAGATGCAAGTATAGCATACTGTATGATTTTAAGAATTGAAATTTCAATTCAAAAAACACGTGTAAAAAATTTACATGTGAACATATATATATGTATACATATATATAATAGAACATTTCAGCATAACATCCTGCAAAGCGGCTCATATGATCTTATTCTTATTCATTCCTTAGTTAAAACATGTAATCGGAATGATACCGACGTTTACTGGAAAGTCACCCGAGCAAATCAAAGAGTTTTTAAATGCGTGCGAGGAAATGATCAATCCTGCAGAGGAACGCGCTCTTTTGCAAGCAGCAGTATTGCGAACCAAACTGAGAGGGCAGGCGTTGATTGACTTTGAAACAAAAGACATTCGCAATTTTGGTCAGTTAAAGGCAGAAATAGAAGCTACATATTCCGCAAAGCGAAGCACTACGCAATTACAAATAGAGTTCAATACGTTGCGACAAAAGAGTAACAAAAGCGCACAGATTTACGGCCAAAGAGTAAATCAAACGGCCATTGAATTATACGAATCTATGGTGAAAGGCAAAGGGCACACCATAGAAGAAAAACGTACTATTATGAGTACCATCAAAGAGCAAGCGCTGCAGCAGTTCCAAATAGGTTTAAAGAGAGATGTCAGATTAATAATAAGATCACGCAACTATGGAACGTTGCAAGAAGCTGCGAATGCAGCAAGCTCTGAGAAAAAAGTGGCGGTACCACAGAGCAGCCACGTGAGAAATTCTGCGGTAAAGCAAAGAATGGAAAAAAGTTATAGAAAAACCACATGTTATAAATGCGGAAAGCTCGGGCACTATGGAAGAGACTGCCGATCGAGTAAAGTGACATTGCCGAAGCCAGGCAAAAACCGCGTAAATACGGTAGAAAAGCATTGCAATTATTGCAGGAAGACGAATATATACACACGAGAAAATTGCTGGTCGCTGAATGGCAAGAAAGACAGTAAAAAGTATGTTGCAAAAAAAGAGAAAAAACACGCAGTGAAAAAAGTAAAAATCCGAAGCAACAGTAGCAAATCGTCTAGTGACAAGGAAGAATACAAGGACAAAGAAAAAAAGAAAAGCGTGTCAGTAGCGGATGTACAGGTGACAGAAGTAAAGACTGTACAAGCAGGATTAGACTTAGTGACAGTGCCGATGAGAGAAGCGAAGAGGGGACAGGTCAAAATGTTGCACGATACTGGAGCTACGATATCATTGGTAAAGAAAAGATATTTCAAAAGCGAAACCCCGGCAGAAAAAACCAAGTTAGAATTGACAGAAGTTACTGGACACAAGGCACGTGTCATTGGAAAGGTAAAAGCCACGATACAATTTAAAAAAAAATTATAAGGCACACCGTTTACATAGTACGCGCGCGCGAGATGATTTTCCTATTCAATACCCGCGAATACTGGGGAGATTTTATAAAAAAATATAAAACAATACAAGATTACAACAAAAAAAAGCTTGTAATAGACAAAGAAACCATGGCAATGCATCCATATCAAAGCGTTGTTTTGCAACCAAGAAGCGAGACAGTTATACGAGCAGTTACAAATTGCAATCAAGTAGGAATAGTGGAGGCCAAAGAAACACAGCCTGGGATATTCATACGGTGTTGTTTGGTGCAACCTGAAAATTATCTGTGCCCTGTAAGCGTATTGAACACCACAAAAAACGAGATGGAAATCGAAACACCGCGCGTGGAGATAGAAGAATTACTGAGTGAAAAGGAAGTGAAAAGTGATGTGATGAGCATAAATGTGGAAAAAAACTGAGCTGTCACGCAGCAAAAGGGTGAAAGAAGCTCTATACAGCACTTGAATAAGGAAAAACAGGATGTTTTGGTGGAAATCTGCAAAGCGTACAGTGACATTTTATTTAGCTGAAGAGCCACTGAGTAAAACAGGTGCAGTGAAACACACAGTAAGGGTTAAGAGGGTACTGGATACCGACTATAGAAACCTGTAAACCGACTTTCTCNTATGACGTTTGGTGTCGTATTTACTTCATTAAATCTAAAATGCTTCTACAANAATAAGTAAATTGTGCTAAGGATTGGCGCTTGTTCTTTGAAATGTCAAAATTCAGCATAAATTTTTTCTTATACAGTTTCCTTCTATAACCTCACTATATGTTCATGTATGTAGAATTATTTCTAAGCTCATGTACATATTTACAATGAACAAGCGCCACAGATACGACAAAAACTAATCTAATGAGACATTCAGATTATGGCATGACTATCTAATTGATGAGAACAACGTCTTAGTGTGATGACAGTATAGGTTATCATATGCTATCATTATGAATGAAAAAAAGAGTTTCAAAAGACATTATATATCTATTTTCAAAAGCACTAAATAGTTGTTTATATGTATTTGCTTCTATAGAAGCACTTTTTATGTAATGCAGTAAAGAAACTTAAAAATTAGAGAAATTTAGGTTTTTAAAACGTCGGTTACAGGTCTCTATCCAGTTTACAGGCCGGGCTCCAGTACCCTCTTAAAGCCGACATCGCGCCGATCAATGTAAAACCATACCGATTACCCGAAAAACGTAAAGGAGAAGTTGACCGGCAAATTAAGGAGATGCTGGAGAGTAAAATTATCAGAAACAGCAGGAGCAAGTGGAACCCACCGCTCCTGGTCGTACCGAAGAAAATGGACGCGCTAGACGTAAACAAATTACGAATAGTCGTAGATTTTAGACGGTTGAACGATGTAACCATAGAAGACTTGTTTCCCTTGTCGAATATTACAAAGATACTCGAGCAGCTCGGAAACGCGAAGTACTTTTCGACTTTAGGTTTAGCGTCTGGCTAGCACCAGATTCCGATAAAGAAAGAAGACAGCATTCTCGTACGCCAGCATCGCCGTACGGGCATTATGAATATAATCGAATGTCCTTTGGTCTAAAAAATGCACCGGCAACCTTTCAGAGGTTAATGAATGCAGTTCTGACAGAGTTGCAAGGAATAAAATGTTTTGTGTACCTGGATGATATCGTCATCCATGGGGCCAGTTTCGAGGAACACGCGAGAAGAATTAAAGAAATGTTCAGTAGAAAACATAATCGATTGCAGCCGGACAAGTGTGAGTTTTTCCGCAAGGAGGTGACGTACTTCGGACACAAAATTACAGAAAGTGGAATTTCGCCAGATCCAAGTAACGTGAGCGCGGTGAAGGAATTCCTTACCCCGAAAAAGGTGAAAGAAATACAAGCTTCCATAGAATTGGTGGGGTATTACCGGAAGTTTATTGGTAATTTTTCAAAGATCGCAAAGCCTCTGACACAGCTGTTGCAGAAAGAAGCAGAGTACAGGGGGGAGGCACGAACAGTAGTTAGCGTTCGAAACGCTAAAAGAACAGCTGAGCAAAGCACCACTGCTGGCGTACCTGGACTTCACACGAAAGTTCGTTGTCACTACGGACGCATCGGATTACGCCATTGCGGCCATGTTATCGTAAAGCGAGATAGGATACGACAAGACAATCGCGTACGCGAGCTGAGTGTTAAATAAGGCTGAGCACAATTATAGCACCACCGAAAAAGAGTTACTTGCGATTGTGTGGGCTATAAAGCACTTTAGGCCGTATCTATACGGAACGAGGTTTAAAGTTGTGACAGATCACAGAGCGCTAGCCTGGCTGTTTAATGTAAAAAATCCCGGATCGCGACTCGTACGCCGGTTGAAGTTGGAAGAGTACGACTACGAAGTAGTGTACAAGAAAGAAAAAGCTAACACGAACGCGGACGCGCTGAGCCAAAGTCCGGTGGAAATGGTGTGCACGTGCAAAGCGGAAGGAACGAAAAGCGAAACAGTAGAGACAAGTGAGACATAAGAACTCACGGAGGAAGACAGAAAACAGACACTGTATGAGTATCATAATATGCCGATAGGAGCACACCAGGGAATTGCTAGAACTGTTAAGCAACTTTAGTTGAAGTACAACTGGCCGAATTTAAAACGCGATGTGGAAAATTACGTGTCAAAATGTGAATCTTGCCAGAAGAACAAGCCTACAAAAAAAGTAAGGGCACCAATGGTGATTACAGACATGTCAAAAGAGCCGTTCAAAAATGCGCTCTCGATATAGTCGGGTCGTTGCCTGTAATGAACAGTGGAAGTAAGTATCTTCTCACGTTTCAGGATAGCCTAACAAAGTTTAGCAAAGCATTGCCTATCCCGAACCAGAAAACAGCGACTGTGGCAAAGAAGTTTGTCACAAAAATAGTCCGTGAACATGGAATTCTCGGAGAAATTTTAACTGACCAGGAAAGTAATTTCGTCAGCGAGCTTCTCAAAAATGTGTGTAAGTTGGTGCATATTAACAAAATACAAACTACCGCATCTCATCCGAAGAGTAACAGAGCGTTGGAAAGATCCTATCAAACACTAGCAAAATACATATGTCACTATGTGAACGAAGACCAAAGCGATTGGGATGAATGGGCTCCGTACGCTATGTTCGCGTATAATACAACACCGCATACAGCTTTACACCATTCGAGCTGGTGTATGGAAGACGAGCGGAGATACCGACGGCGCTAACAAAATCCGGCGGTGCAATATAATTTAAAAAACTACGCACGGGAGTTGAAAAAAAGGTTACAAGCTGTAAATCGCGTTGCAAGAGAAAACCTCAAAGAAGAAAAAGCGAAGTCCAAACGGTGCTATGACAAGAAGACAAACGTACCAACGTTCAAGATAAGCGACAAAGTACTCGTTTACGATGAAACCCTACGTAGGGGAAGATCTAAGAAATTAGAATCGCTCTGGACAGGACCGTTTGAAGTAGTAGAAAAAATGTCCGATGTAACGTACACGATTAAAGTCAGAAAGCGTGTACAAAGTGTGCATGCAAATAGGCTAAAGAATTTTGTTGAAAATTAACTCACCGTTATTCGGAGTCCAAGAGGGTGATGACGGGCGGTGTGGTGCGGAGCGGAGGCTCCAGAATGATTACATCCTCTTCGTCGTCATCCTCGCTCACGACAAACCCATGTTCGCCGAGATAACCCCGGAAAAGACTCGAGTAGAGAAGCGGTTGTGACCGCGCGTACAAAAAAGTAACCTCCAGGCGAGGCGGGCGGCGGTAGCCGCGAGCACACAAATATCACGTCCGGTGAGCCCGTTGGTAGGGGAGATCCCTCAGAGATGCGGAGCGTCAAGCCGGTTCTCGGACTGGAGTTCTCCGAGCTGTCATAAGAAGAGTCGTCGGGGGAGTCACTGGACGAAGAGGTTTCCGAAAGGAGGTCACACGGCCCCCTCGAGGACTCACGCAGGCTCGGAACGGTAAAAGGCCCCGGAAAGTCAGACATAACGCAAAAAAAAAGAAAGGCAGTAAAAAAAGTTTTTTCTCTCTCTAAAACGAGGTGTGACCTGGATGGCAATCGACAAGGCACTGACACTTGTCATCGCGGAGAACCGCGCCTTGGAGTGTGGACAAAAGAAGTTCGCGTGGCAGATTAGGTTTAGATCCAAGAAGTAAGTATAAGAAGCGGTTTAAAACTGATTGGATGAGCGATTGTGAGGACGTTGCTCGAAGTTCTACTTTGTATAGAACTTGTGTAGGTAGATAGACGGTTAAAGAGTTAAAATTTTGTTTTAGAATGCTTCTGTTTTGCGACCTGGGGGTTAGCGGCTACGAGGTCAAAGAATGTGACAAAAACCCAAGAATTTATTTTGAAAAGATCGGAGAGTATTACAAAGTGGAGTATTGGAAAGTCATTGTTAGCCTAGATATGAACGCGGTCAGCGAACGACACGAATTGCGTGGTTTTGTTAAAGAAATGTCACATTACTGCAGGGAGTTGAATCGCATAGATCAGGTAGCAAAGGAAGTCTGCAACAACATGGTTGCATTAGTTAGCAAAAAACAAGAACAGCTGAGCAGTATGGTGGAGCGCGTCGAATCTCTGAGCTATAAAACCGAAGAAAAGAAACGCGGTTTAGTCGACGGGGTCGGTTTATTAGCTAAATATCTCTTTGGGGTAATAAACGCGAGCGACGAGAAGTTAGTAAACAATCACTTAAACGCGGCAGGCTTGGAACAGGAAATTCTTAGAAACGCGGTAAAAAATCAACTTCAGGTGTTAAATAGAACGGTGTTTCACGTGTTTGGTGATATTATCGCGAATATAATATTTGTAAAACATTTTGTATTAAGATAATCAATATTTTGTATAAATGTGTATACAAGTTAATTTAAGATTAACAAAAATGTGTTTCACAATTACAATGTTCTTACAATATTATATATTATTTTTTTAAAGTAATTTACTTATAATGTATTTGTCTTAATGAAATATAATAATGAAGAGAGGTGGCCAATACAAGGCAAAAACCAGATCTTCGGGTAAACAAACTTTTTTATTCGTATTTTAACGTTATACATATGTTTTGATCCAAAATTGGATCTTCTTCAGTGATCGAATAATCGTAAATATAGGTAGAGCTCAGTCCATTAGCGGCGCATAGTTGTTTATAGCCGTCAATACGGATCGGTTACCGGTGAGTTGGAATTTTGTTCTCGCAGATTGTGGTACAGTAACTCCGGGCAGCTGCATTGCCGGCTGGAAACAACTATGCGCGGCTGATGAACTGAGCTCTACCTATATTTACGATTATTCAGTCACTGAAAAAGATCCAATTTTTGATCGAAATGTATGTACAACGAATAAAGAAGTTTGTTTATCTGATCTAGGTTTTGCCTTGTATTGACCACCTCTCCCCCATTATTAATTTGCTTATATTTTAATGATTGTTAAACGTCGAAAAAAAACAATAATATGCTATTTAAAGTACATATAATATGCAAGGTGTTCCACCAATATTCAAAAATTTTGAACAAGCCGAAGTGTGAAGGTAGATTACGTTAATCTGAACAGAAAACTAAAAATATATATAGACAGTCATAGGAACCATTTGCTGGATGTTGTGCGAAAATATACGTATGTGTGTGTGTATATGTATACACGTGTATGTATATACGTTCACATGTAAATCTTACACGTGAGTTTTTGAATTGAAATTTCAATTCTTAAATTCATATAAGATGCTATACTTGCATCACATATATCAGAGACCTCGAATACCCCCTTAACTAATTTTAAAATATTGCGAAAAAAACTCCTCGGCTAGGAGTCAAACCTGGAATCTTCGGCTTTCCGTATCGTTGTCTTTCCTATTCGCTATCGAGGCACTTGAAGTTTGTCTCGCAATATTTGTACATATATCAAACATGAACTGATATTTTAATAACGCTCTCTTCCACCGGCGTGATTATACAATTAATAGAGAATCTTTAGATTCTAAAGTTTCTAAACTAGAAATATATAGACAGTCTTAGGAGCCGTTCGCTGGATGTTGTGCCTCGATGGAAGAGAAAAGGTGACGGCACGAAAAGCCGGAGATTCCAAGTTTGACTCCTGGCCAAAAAGTTTTTTTCGCAATATTTTAAAATTAGTTAGGTTAGGTTAGGTTAGGAGAGATTAGAAGAGTATCCGGGATCTCCCCTCCGGGGGGTGTGCCAACTTGTCGTGGTAGAGGAGCTTGAGTGCCGTGTTGATCCGTGAAGCTATGGCGGGAACTTCGGTTCCTGGCAAGGTCACTTGCCGGACAGGTCCACGGAGAGCGGCCACACCCGGAAGAGTACACCCAGGCAGACCGGGCTCGTCAGCCCTGTGAGGGCAGCCGGTCTAAGACAGGTCCAAGTCCGATATAAAACCACATCTTTTTATAATGATGATGGAAGAAAAGATGAGAACAAACTTACCGGCCCAGGGTGATCGGACACTCAAGGCCCGGCGAGAGGGGGGTATGGTTCTGCCCCTCTCCCGTCGTCATCAAGCGCAGGGCTACCCAACAGGTGCACCGCAGGCCCGTCGGGCGAACATGCACTTGCAAAGACCAGCACTGCCGTGCTGGTTGGTGGTGAGGGTGCTGGGGAGCTGTCATCGGCGGCGTCGATGGAGTCTCTCCTCGGCACCCCTCTCCCTGGGAATGATGAGAAAGAGGGGGAGGGAGTTCCCGACCCGCCTCCCAGAAGGAGTTTGAAGTGCGTCCCCGCGGCCGCCCGATTGTCCACAGCAAATACGTTGGACTGGGCCAGCTGCGGGAAAAGTTGCGGGCTGCTCGTCGTAAGCAGCGTAAAGAGACGAGGTGGCCCCTCGTCTCTTTACGCTCCCCCCGCAATGACGGACTCCAGCTCGAAGTCAGGTCGTCCGTCAGACACCGACTCCATCCGGCAACTGCGGCGGCACCACCTGCTCACCACCCCACCAGAGTTCGAGGACTAATTTGCGGCGTTGTCCGTAAAGGACATCGTCGTAAGAATATATAAGAAGGTGGAGACGGTGGACAAAATAGCCACCATCTCCAGACATCTTAAGGAAACTTCCATCCGTTCCCTTCGGGAAGCGGCCCGAAATACTCCGACCATTCTGGGGAAACCTTGGATACTCGAGTCCGAGAGGACCCGGAGCTTACCACCGCCCCGTTTCCGTCAAGAATTGCTCTCGAGAATGTGAAGCTCCGGGCAGAAGTACAAAGGCTGTGGGAAAAGGTAGAGGCACTGCAAGCGCGCGTGCGCATGCCACTTCTTCCCTCTCCACGTCCACCTGACGAGGGGCAAGGTAAGGTCGGTGAGAGTTCTCTCCTTCGCAAGATGGAGGCTCTCATCGACAAAAAGTTGAAGGCCTTTCAGCCGCTGCTGAAGGCTGCTGCGGGTCAGGGTATGAAGAAAAAAGGAAGGCAGCTCCTCTCGGAGAGAAGAAACGTAGCGGGACGCCTGCCAAGACTGCTCGACTCCCTCCTTCTCCCGTGGCGACAAAACCACCCAAAAAGGCACCCGGCTCGTCATCGAGTAACGGCGACGGAACTTGGGCAAAGGTTCTGAAAAGGAAGGAGAAACGGGCAAGCAAAGTTGCGGAGGTAAAGTCCGCAACGCGCCCGTTTTCCTCTCGGACTCTCCCTGCGGAGAACAAGAGAGAGAAGAAAAAGGGGAGAAAGCGTGGTGAGATCCCAGGGTTGGACCCCTCCAAAAAGAGGAAGAGGCGGATTCGCCTCCCGACGACGTCAGCGGTAACGCTGATGCCGATCTTGGAGGACAATACCCCTCTTCCAGAGGTGATGGCGGAGTGCCGAGCCAAACTCTCGCTAGAGAGTTTTGGCATATCCAAAAAGGTTATTTCTAGGTTTCTGTCACCGGAGGTCTCCTATTGAAGGTCTCCGGGCCGGGGCACGAGGTCAAGGCTGACGCCCTGGCTTCGGGTTCGCCCCCTGGCAGAGAGCCGAGAGGTCCGTGTTGGTCGGCCCGCTGGGTGCGGTGAAGTCCGCATCCGCGGGTTCGACAATACTGTGGCTACGGGCGAAGTGGCCTCGGCAGTCGCGTCGGCCGGGGGATGTCGAGAGGTTGATTTGAAGATCGGCGTGTTCGGTGTGGGTGCAGTGCCCACTCGCCGCGGCGAAGTGGCTGGGCACTGCCAAAAAGGTCAAAGTCGAGTAAGCGTCGGCCACGATCAACGTCCTACCCGTCCGCCCTCTGCGCTGTCACAAGTGCCTACAGCTGGGCCACGTCCAGCGGCTGTGCAGCGTGGGGGTTGACCGCAGTGGTAGGTGCTACCGCTGCGGTCGGGCTGGCCACGTGACCAGCAAGTGTGAGGCACCGGAGCCGCACTGTTTGCTGTGCGCGAATTTGAGGCGTCCGGCAAAGCACAGGTTGTGGAGCGCTTTGTGCACTCCCCCGGTCTTTCGGGGAGAAGGAAGTACTTCCCCGCAAAGGGGGCTTAAGGGTGCTGTTAGGCACAAAAACAGGGAAGGCGATGGCACGGAAAACCAGAAATTCCAGGTTCGACTCTTGCCCGAGAAGTTTTTTTCGCAATATTTTAAAATTAGTTAGGGAGTGTCCGGGGTCTCTCATATGTGAAATGCAAATCCAGCATCCCGTATGAATTTAAGAATTAAGATTTCAATTCAAAAAATACTCACTTGTAAAAATCTACAAGTTGAATTCGTTACATGTGTGTATATATATATATATACACGTACAGTTTCCGCTCAACATCCTGGAAACGGTTCGTAAAGTTATGTATTTCTTGGTTTAAATTGATAAGGTTATCATTTTTCTCCTTATAAGCGTATAACTTTTATCTTAAACAATTTTCTATAAAACATATTTTCCAAGATATTTAGGTGGCCTGTTCTAACTGCCTCACGCTGTATATATATTTATTCCGCAACAACATCCAGCGCTTCCATGACCGTTTAAATGTTGCGTATATTTTGTTTCAAAAAACCAATATGCGCCAATCGATTCTACAAAAAAAATTATGAAGATTAAAGAACTTACTAAACCTGAAACTTTCCACTTTTGTACGCAAGTTTCCTTTGTTGGTTGAAACTTTTTTATACTTGCTGCGTTAAGTGCAAGTCACAAGCTTTTTTTTGCACGTTCGTAGCACTTAATATCACGTCTCAGTTAAAAAATATAATTGATGCAAAGATGTTAAAAATGGAATTTTTTGCATATTTATTTGCGATTTTCTTAGTATCCTGATAGGCTACGCAATTTTTACGGCCATATTCGAAATCAGCGCTAACAAATCTACTAAAAACCACTGATGGTACTTGCGAATCTAAAAAAAAGTCGTATTTTGTCGACCAGTGTTATTTTCATATATAGAATTAACATATCATTAAATCATTAATTCACTATATAGTAGTGCCTCGCTAACTTTCAGCTTCTCGAATCCGCGAGCGGAAAGATGTCGAGGAAAGTATATATTCCTAGAATTGCCGGCTGTTATCTCTGATTGGCTCGACTACGTGCTCGACCACCACAGAATCATCTCCACTAATTCACGCGAAGTACTTCTAGGAATTAGTGAAGATGACACCCAGAACGATATCGCAGGAAAACGGCACATTAGCGAGGAGAGAACTACTGTAGATAATATTTTTGCTGTACAAGAACGTCACCCACTTTGGCATTGATTATCCCGTAAGATTGTTTTTCTCTTGCTGTTAATTACTCTTATTGTAACTTATAAACTTACATTTCATACATTTATATAAATACTATACGGAAACATAAATTTGCTAGAATAGCAAAAACTTAGTTACTATGTGGCCATAAAAAAACATTTGTTAAATTTATTAAAATGTTTGTTTTGCCAACAAAACATTTTGTTCATGAAACATTTTGTAGACTCAACCATTTGTTTGCTGATCATATGATAGTAATACTTGTTTTTCCGTGTAATAATCCTATTCAATTTACTAATTTATAATATGATACTTATGTATAAAAATAATCGCACCGTAATAAATATAAATTTATATTATAGATAAAAGAGCACTTTATGTGATTTACCTTTAGATACAATTGCAAAAGCAATTTAATGTAACCGCAAAATAATGGTAAATATAGCCAAAACCGCCAATTTTGGCACATTTAAATGTAATTTTCTCGGAAATCTGACGTAGACCAAATTTCGTCGCCAGCAATTCGTTTTTTTCAGCGATCAAAAATTCATCAAAAAAATTGATCTATTTAGGTTCCTTAAAACACTCTAATTTTGTAAAAGTGTGTAATCAAAGAAGAATAAAAGAAATGAATAAAAAAGATTGATTTTTGCCTTCTGTGTGAATAGTAAAATTCATGTTAATTATTGTTGGAGTCCTACAGACTGCGAAAAACTTATTTTTAAGAAGGTTCTGGACCTTCCTGTTATACCGATCAAACGAGTAACTCGTATTTTAGATTGCAGTTTGTATTTACTCCTCGAATAGAAAAACGGCTCTACAGAATAAAAAAAATAATAAAATTAATCTCAGGTACTTTTCAATATATCGAAAACTTAACAAAAATTGTTGAAGTTAACAATCGCCTCTACTTTTAGTGTACTGATATTTAAAGTTCAAGAGTTATTCATAAAAACCAAAAAGTATCCGAGATAGACATGACATTGAAGAATGTAATAAGACTATTAGACTATGATTTAAAAGCCCCTACAATACACAAGCAATCTATAATACGTTTACATCTAACATAAGCTCTTTTTACATATGTATGTCCTTGTTTCTCTAACGATGTTCTATGGTTGATGTCATTTGTATCGGTAACAGTAGTCATAATATATATAGTACGCTCCAGGACCCTCTTAAATCTAAAAACCAATAGAAACTTATAAAAATGCATTAAAAATGCAAGTGTCTCTCTCCGTTTTGATTATCTTCGAATATGTTGTAGAATAACAAAAAATACGAGACTCGTATTTTTTTATGTGCTTTTTTGCACGTTTAGGAGATGACACTTACTTAAAGACAAAAAACGGTTTTTTTTTTTATTTTTATGCAAATGTCGAAACAGTAAGATATAAAAAAATTGTTTCAATAAAAGTTAAATAGTCTTTTATAAAAATAGACTTGATAGCCACGTAGTTGATTTTGTTTTTAATTTAACATTTTTTATTTATCTCTCTCTTTACATTTCATTATTCTTTTACAAATTTCACAAGTTTTGTAAAAACAAGTTAAGCATTTTTTACGGTAAATTTAATATGATTTTATTATGTTTCGAAATTGCGTCTTAAAGAAATAAACCGTCAAGATCGCACTATATGCGTCGCGTTGCCTGACTTATCACTTATGTCGGTAAATATGTACAAAAAGTTATCACTCTCCGAATTCAATGAGGTTGACGGTAAATGTATACAATAGGGGAGATCGGCCTCCGATCGGCTTCTTGTTTTGATACATTGTAAATATGACCTTCCTGAGTACGTTTCTAAAAGTTTTATCCGTCGCTCATTGTTTATAAAAACGTTATGAACAAAACAAATTTGATGACTAAACTATTGTTTTTCGACACCGTGTACATTTTTTGTGTGTTGTAAACATGTAGAGAGGGACTGCATTTTGTGTGTTGTAAACATGTAGGGAGGGATTGCGCCCCCTCGCAGGTGGAGGGGCTTCGCCCCTCCCCCCTGCTCCACCGTCGGGAAAAAATAGAAAACAACTTCTGATTAAGTGTCGCTAAAAATCACGTATATGTCATCATGAAGCGACATGTAATCGAAAGTCGTTTCCTATTTTTTCCCGAGAAAGGAGCAAGGGGAAGGGGCAAAGCCCTTCCACCTGCGGGAGGCGCAGCCCCCCCTGCCTACACGCTTACAACGAAGAAATGAAAACAAATCGTCAATCAATCTAATATCAAAAATCAATTCTAGTATCAAAATTATACATTCGGGACGAATACAAACGAAGAAATGAAAACAAAACAGAAAGTTTCGGGATATGCTATATATACACACATTGGTGGCAACATGAACATTACTCATTTCCTTCTGAAATGTACACGGTGTCGAAAAACGATAGTTTATTGATGAAACTTTTTTTGTTCATAACTTTTTTATAAACAATGAGCGACGGATAAACCTTTTAGAAAAAAATTGATTTTTGATACTAGATTGATTAACGATTTGTTTTCATTTCTTCATTGTAAGCGTGTAGGCAGGGGGGGCTGCGTCCCCCCTGCACCCCCCTCACAAACCTAACCTAACCCTAACCTAAACTCATCTTTCTGCATTCCCCCTCGCAAAATTTCCACACTGGTTAACCTATGTTACTACAATATCAATAGAAATGAATAAAACTTGCGAGGGGGAATGCAGGAAGAAGAGTTTAGATTAGGGTTAGGTTAGGTTTTTTAGGGGAGGTGCAGGGAGACGCAGCTCCCCCCTGCCTACAAGTTTACAACACACAAAAAATGTACACGGTGTCGAAAAACGATAGTTTAGTCATCAAACTTTTTTTGCTCATAACTTTTTTATAAACAATGAGCGACGGATAAAACTTTTAGAAACGTACTCAGGAAGGTCATATTTACAATGTATCAAAACGAAAAGCCGATCGGAAGGGTCTCCCCTATTATAAACATTTACCACTATTCAGCTTTGTAAAATTTGTAATGTTCTACTGATGTTCCATAACATGAAATATTTGATAGCATATCACGCCAAATTCTCTCAATATTCGGATCAATTACAAATCTATTTATGCAACAAAAAAGTGATGCATAAAGAAATCGAGAAGCACGGTAGTACCTCGCGTCAAGTTCACGCGCAACGAAGTGACGATCGAACTGCGCGAGCACACTGTGCCTCTTGTACGCAAAAATCAGGCATTTCAGTGAAGAGATTTTTAATCACCAAGTTCTTAATAACTACTAAAACTATTCTTCTTTTTAGTCTCGTTTGATTTGCGTTGAAACAATAAAGAAAAAAGTATTCTTGCGTTTTTTGGTTTGTGACTTCTGTACAGAGATAATGGAAGAGAAATGAAATGTGTGTTAAAATTCACAATAAAAAAAACGTCATTGTCTCTGCTAAACACTGGAGTGTGCAGTTTCATCATGTTTCCCTACAAATGGCATTACAAGCTTGGAAGAAAGAAAAAAAAGAAGCAGTGAAAAAGAAAGAGTGAGAAAGAGAGAAAAAAGAATCAAGAGGCACGGTAGTGTTTCGCGTTTTCGCGCCGGCAACACCTCCGATATAATTTGGTTTAATAAACTGTTTTGAAACTTGGCGCGGAACTACAAACTATAAACTTTCAACTAATATATAAGGTCATGAAAAGCCGTTCGCAGGGTGTTGTGCAAAAATGTGAGTATGTATATACTACCATGATCAAAAAATAACCGGAATTTATTCATAAAAAGAAAAGTACATGTTTATTCTTCAAAATTCAAGTTGTCTCCTTCAAAGTAGTCCCCGTCGGCTGCGATGCACTTGTGCCAGCGTTTGA
>NW_018021064.1:53206-60785 GCF_002006095.1 Pseudomyrmex gracilis
ATATATATATATATGTATTCACGTGTAATATTTTTCACGTGAGTTTTTTAGAATTGAAATTACAATTCTTTAAATCATATAGAACGCTAATTTTGCATCTCATATAAAGGATCCCGAATACTCCCTTAACTAATTTTTAAAATATTGCCAAAAAAACTCAGCCAGGAGTCGAACCTGGAATCTTTGGCTTCCTTGTTAAGCCACTGAGGCACTTGGAGCTTGTCTCGTAATACTTCGTACATCTATCAAAGATGGTTTGAGTACTTTCTAATATATAAACTTTCAACTTTTTTTTTTTCGCAATATAAATTTAATTTCAATTAGGGGGGTATTTGGGATTTCTCATATAAGAGATGCAAGTATAGCATCCAATATGAATTTTAGAATTGTTAATTCAATTCGAATTTCACGTGTAAAAATTTACATGTGAACACGTATATATGGACATATATACACGTATAATTTCTGCACAACACCTAGTGAATGGCTCCAATGACCGAATATATATTTATTAGTTTATAAACTTTCACTTTATAATTAAATAAGGCGATATGAGCAATATACTGGTTCTTTGTGTATTTATATCTTTATTCTTCAAATTGAATTTAACCAAACACGTTTCGATCTAATTTTTTAGATCTTTTTCAGTAGTTTTTCTACAAAATTATCATATATATTGGATTAGGAACCACATCACCGGTTGTTGTTCATCTGTGGTTGTGTGGATGTTTTTACTCAATAATTCACTTAACCATTTGTTGTGTTATTCACGATGTTGTCCAATTTATAATAAATTTCAATTTATAATAAATTTATGATAAACAATTAATTCAAAAAACGGATTAAAAAATTTTTTTCTCGCCGGCAACACCTCCAATTTACCTTTTTTAATAAAATGTTTTGAAACTTGGCACGGAGTAAATACAAACTGTATATCTTAAATTTATGACGTAGAAAATTAAATCAGAAAACGGAATAACCAAATTTTTCAGAAAAATCCGACTCCAGCAATACCTCCGACCGTGGTGAGCACAGGATAGTCTATCGCGGCATGGTAGTTTCGCGCCGGCAAGACTTTCGATATATCTTTCAATAAACTGTTTTGACACTTGGCACGAAATAATTACAAACTATAAACTTTCAATTTATGCTATATTTATGATAAGAAATTAATTAAGAAAACGAATAAAAAAACTTTTTTTCGCGCCGGCAACATCTTCGATATAACTTTTTTTAATAAACTGGTTTGACACTTGGCACAAAATTACTACAACCTATATACTATACCTTTATGAAGTAAAACATTAAAATCTACTAAATTAAAATTGATTTAATACTACAAAAAAATCTTTCTCTATAAGCCTTGTTTTACAAAATTAAATAATACTAACAAGATATGTAGAAGGCCTTACGAGCCATTCTCAAGATGTTTTGAGTAGAAACTTGTACGTGTATATATATACATACACATGTAACGAATTCAACTTGTAAATTTTTACAAGTGAGTGTTTTTTGAGTTGAAAACTCAATTCTTAAAATCATACGGGATGCCGGATTTGCATCTCACATACTCAAAACATCTTGAGAATGGCTCGTAAGGCCTTATACATATCTTGTTGGTAATTTCACGAGCCTTAAGTCTTAATTGTTTAAATAATACTACAAATTTTTTTTATTACACAAAAACGTCTTTTTCTCTAAAATTGTTTTACAAAATACAAAAAGTCTTTTCTCTATAAAACTTGGTTTACAAAATATTATATACTACAAAACATTCCTTTAAAAACCTGTTTTACAAAAGAAGTGATATCAAAAAGTAGCACCAAGTAAACTTGTGTACGTTATTATATTGAAAAACAATATACAATAAAAAACAATATTGATTAAAAAAACAATTTACAACATACTTGTGTCAAAAGTAAAACTATGCCTTAACGTAAAGGCCATTTTGCATAAGACGCAAGCACGAGTCGCAGGTCGCAGATCTCGCGAAATTGACCATTCACGTTTGTCACAGTAACTAATCGACTAACGTAATTGGTCAATTCATCGAGATCTGTTACAGTTAGTTAGTACGGCGCCCGTTAACAATACTTCCTGCTAGAAAATACCGTCCCTCTTATTTCTAGCTCCCCGCGTCAACAAAACAATTCAGTGACAGAGGAGTGCACCATATCGTTCCGCTCTAAGGGAACTTTTTCTCTGAAATCTCTTTTCTGGCTGCTTCTACTACCGCGCGCCGTACACTTTCGATCTCTGCCAGCGGCCCGAGATTGAAGAAAAACGGCGCGCGGTAGTAGGGACAGCCGGAGGAGAAATTTCCGAGAAATACTTCCCCTGGAGCGGAACGATATGATGCACTCTTCTGTACTTCGGTAAGATTATCAAGAGGCACAGTAGTGCCTCATTTACGCGAGTAGGCCTAATCGAGAGTTCTAAGATTTTCAGATCTCAGCAACGGCTAAAACGATCAAGTTCGGCTTAGACTCAATCGAAAGTTGAGATCACGAAAAAAAGTATTTCGCGATTTTTTTCTTCCGTGCCTTCTCAACGGAGATATCTCGATACAAATCCGAACGGTTTGGTTTAGTGCGCTTATGGCTCGTAGACCTATGAGAAGGTTATTCTATACGCCATTCTATAGTCTTTTTTTCTATCCTCAGAACGTAAGGGAGGATTGTTGTGCAGTACTACTACCACGCAGTGCACGACCGTCTTTCACAGTGAGCGTGTCCATCTGTGTCAGGCTCGTGCTCAGACTAATGTGACTAATATGACCGCCTTGTGAGAAAGGGATTAATTCGAGGGGGGATTATACTCGAATTAATTATTGGAGGCCCGATTTAATTCGCCGATCAACCAATAAACTCGGTTAAAGGGAGCCAGCTCGGAAACAATTCTTAGGTGGTGAGCGAATTCGAACTCGAGACCTCCGAGTTCGCAGACCTTGCACTCAGGCCGCGAGACCACTGGGCTGGTCACACACAAATCCAAAATTCTCGAAAAACTAGGTTCACATCATTAGGAAACGTCCAAGTCAAACAGCGTGACTTTACAGACTTCGCCGCCAGAGCAAACCGTGAATTTGGTGCTGTCATCACTATGTGGCGACACTTTCGTGCACAGGTCTATGACTTGATAGCCAAGGCTGTAGAGAAGTACAGAAATTTTTAAGTACGAAAAGTGCGCGAAAGTTTTGCTCATCCGTTTTCTTTTCTCAAATAGAACGCAGTATAAATGTATCAAGAGGCACGGTAGTGCCTCGTGCTGAGTATGTGCGCAAAGTGTGCGCGCGCTGCGCGAGGTACCACGTGCTTCATTTATATGCAAGTAGAGCTGAGAAGATAATTATATACACACTGTAAAAAGATAATGTGAGAAAGCGAAATAGAAAATACGATATATGTAGATATAAGTAGATGTACTTTGAACATTACGCGCATGTGCAGTAACATAAAATACATAGGGCCATTCTACAATAGATTGAAAATATTCCGTTGCCAGTTTATTTAGCAAATCCGAAAAAAAAAGTATTAGGTGCAACTAACTTCTCGCTGTATCTTTTTTTGAAAATGCAACTTTATTGTGAAAAAATGGTTACAAATGAATCATTCAAAGTATTGCCCATTGGTAGCTCCAACTTTTTCCCATCTTTCTAACAGAGCTCGAATACCGTTACGGTAAAAGTGTTCGTCTTTTGAGGCTATCCACGAATCAAGCCATTTTTTGATGTCTTCATATGAGCGGAATTGCTGATCAGCCAGACCATGTGCCATCGAACGGAACAAATAATAATCGGACGGCGCAATATCTGGGGAATATGGCGGGTGGGAGTAGGACTTCCCATTTGAGCGTTTCCACGTAGGTTTTAACGGGTTTGGCAACATGAGGCCGAGCGTTGTCATGCAGTAGAATCACTTTTTCGTGCCTCTGCTCGTATTGTGGCCGTTTTTCGCGCAGTGCTCAGCTCAGTCGCATCAATTAAATTCGATACCGTTCCCCAGTGATGGTTTCGTTCGGTTTCAACAGCTCATAATAAATAACACCGACCTGGTCCCACCAAATACACAGCATAACCTTCGCAGCGTGAATATTCGGCTGAGCCGACGACGTAGAAGCATGACCGGGCAGTCCCCATGACTTTCTTTTCTTTGGGTTGCTGTAATGAATCCATTTTTCATCACCCGTCACAATGCGATGAAGAAAACCCTTCCTTTTTTGCCGCTGGAGCAGTTGTTCACAGGCAAAAAAACGACGCTCAACGTCCCTTGGCTTCAAATCATAAGGAACCCAAGTTCCTTGCTTTTGAAACATTCCTAACGCATGCAATCGCTTGGAAATGGCTTGGCGGGTAACTCCTAATGCTGAAGCAAGCTGTTCTTGCGTTTGACATGGATCCTCATCGAGCAATGCCTCCAATTCAGCGTCTTCGAAAATTTTTGGCCTTCCTTCACGCGGACGGTCGTCAACATCGAAATCACCGTCTTTGAAGCGACGGAACCAATCACGGCACGTTGTTTCACTTAGAGCAGCGTCTCCGCAAACTTTTTGGAGCTCTTGATGCGCTTCAGCCGCCGTTTTCTTTGAATGAAATAAGAAAATCAACACTTCCCGCAAATGACGATTATTTGGTACAAAATCAGACATTTTCACACAACCAAAAGTATATGACGCCAAAACAAAATCACTAACTAAAGCGGTTTGTTTACCATATGTCTAAGCTTGGCTCGTGACGTTTTGGATATGTCAAAATCGACCAGCACTTACTGCTGGAGCCATCTATTGACAAATAGCGGGAACTTAGTTGCGCACCTAATATATAATATTTTATAAACCAGGTTTTATAGAAAAAAAACTTTTTGTAATTTGTAAAACAATTTTAGAGAAAAAGACGTTTTTGTAATAAAAAAAAATGTTTTGTAGTATATAATTTTGTAGAACAGGTTGTATAAAGAATGAATTTTTTATAGTTACATCAATTTTTAATTTATTATTAATTATTATTAATTTAAATACAATTTGTGTTGTGCGTGTACTTGGCGCCTGTTCTTACCCTTTTTGAAAAGATAAGTTTTTTTAGATATCACAGTTTGAATTTTGTAGTATTTTTAAATGTCCGCAATGTACCACAGTATTACGCTTTCGAAATGTTAATTCAAATTTTATATTCAAATGTAGAAATAAATATTACAAAATTACCCGTGACCGCAAACGTCAGAGAAAATTGTGTAATTTTGTAATAAGTGATTTTCATGAAACGTGGCTTCCTCGTTTTCATTTAGAATTAGAAAAAATTTGTCGCTACGTCAATATCGTATTGTAAGCGTGTTGACAGAGGGGGCTACGCTCCTCCTGCACTCCCTAAAAAAAAAATAAACAATTTCCGATTACATGTCGCTTCATGTCGATAGTAGGTACGTGGTTTTTAGCGACACTTAATCGGAAGTCGTTCCCTATTTTTTCTCGAGAGGAGTGCAGGGAAAGAAGCGGAGCCTTTCTTACATGCTTACAACACAAACAAAATGTACATGATGTCAAAAAATAACTAAATAAAATAGTTCAATTATGAGACTTCTTTTGTTTATACTTTTTATCGAACAACAAGCAACGGCTAAAACCTTTTTATTTCTGTTCAGAGAGATGTCCTTGACAACATATGTCAAGGACATTGACCTTGAGAGTACTCCGTTTTTGTAAATATTTACCTTTAATAATACAGGGTATCTGGTAATTGCCGTCTCACCGCTCGTAGGTAGGTAGAAGGGGTTATTCGAAGACAAAAAGTTCTATACCATTTTGGAAGATTTGCAATAATTAACAAGATATTAATTAATAAAGATCCGCTAATCAGCGTGCATCCAGCGTAAGGACAGCATAAGAACAGCCCAGTCTGTCGCGCGGACGCGCCGTAGCGACGGAATGGGAGAAGCTAATAGAATAACATGTGTATACTGTGACGTGACACTTTTTGTGTCCATCACAAGGATGCATTTCCGGCCGGCACAGGAGGCGGTGAGCTCGCATTTCCCCACTATTTGAGGGAGAGCAGCTCAGTAGATTGCGTAGCGCAGGCAAATGCGCTTACTTTAGGTTTGCGTTATATTTTGCGTATTGTAATATGCCGCTCGGTAGCTATTTTGTAAGTTATTTTCAGCAGAAGGAGAGCCACACACTGTACGTGACCGGCAGATAGAGAGGAGCGAGAAAGAAAGAAGATAGAGACAGATAGCGATATAGGGGCGTAAGAGCCGCATAGGCGCGAAGCGCGAGGCGATGATGTCGACGACGGACTGGAAAACAGGGGATATCGGTACCCCGACTTCACAAAAACTGAAGCGGGGCTCCCAGTGGAGTTGTCAGCCCCGTGATGCGGGAGGATGGGAAATGAGCAAGCTCATCTACAGCAGAAATTAAACGGAGAGAGCTGACGCGGCCAGAAAAGGGCCCGCGTTAACATATTGCCGATACGCACGTGGCCGCCGTCAATTATAGCGCCGCGAAACGCAAAGTATGATTGGCTAATTACTTGGCCGAGAAACAACATGCGGCGTCGAGAGCAACTTCAAGACAGTGTTCACAGTTTTAGCTTCGTTACAGCATGCTGAAGCGGTGGAAGGAATGCGCACAACAGCAGCGAGTTTATGCAGGTAGAATTCGCTGCTGTTGTGCGCATCCCCTCCACCGCTTCAGCATGCTGTAAGGAAGCCAAAACTGTGAACACTGCTTCAGGAGCGGCCGAGATCATTGTTGTGCGGGCCGTGAACGACGCAAGCTCTTCGCCTCTCGTAAAGACGTGTACCGTGCTGTGAGTGAGTGCCGGTAGTTAAGACTTGAGGAGGAATTTTGGAGATATCTAACACCGAGCGAGATTGTGTGAGGAAGCTGCCGAAAATCGCGTCGAGCCACGAGAGGAGGTGCCGACAAGCGTGAGTGATCGCTCGCTCTCTCTCTCTCGCATATTCTTTTTTTCCTTTATTTGAGGTATTATGCGGTCGTAGATCAAGTCCATACGACTATCGTTGGCTCGATACCGCGCTGCATATTTGCGTAAATTATTAGATTGTAATTTAAGAACGAGATAACGGTAATTGCTGCCGGAAATAATTTTATAATCGCTGCTCTCTTGTCATCCCGCGGTCGCAACAATCCGGGCGAAATTCCGCTCGTTATTCGTGCATGTTTGTTTTTATTTCTTTTTTGTATTTCGGTATTAGCGTGTTTTTTTTGTGCCGCGTCTATATATTATTGTTGTACCGAGCGTGTAAACTCGAGACACGGAATGATACTTCTTTGTTACATCTAAAATATTAAAAATTGTAAAATGCGAATCGTGCCGAAATCCTGGGCCGTCGGACCGCGGCCGTGCGTTAGACCATTGTCCCGTTTAGTCCAGTCAATAAGGAACAAAAACCACCATTTTTTGTAAAAATGTTTAACCGATTTCTGAGTACATTATCGTTTAGTGTGCGCTTTACTGATAGACCCCTACTATCATGTATCTAAAATTTTGTCCCGGAACTTGTTACAAATGATGGTTAAAAGTGTGGAAAATGGGTTTTTCGCTTTTATCGAGGAAGAA
>NW_018021064.1:62985-79852 GCF_002006095.1 Pseudomyrmex gracilis
TAATAGCTTAAACGAAAGATATTTTCAATATCTACAACTTTTATTTAAAGCTTTTTTCTCTAACTAGCAGTTCTTCCTCGATAAAAGCGAAAAACCCATTTTCCACACTTTTAACCATCATTTGTAACAAGTTCCGGGACAAAATTTTAGATACATGATAGTAGGGGTCTATCAGTAAAGCGCACACTAAACGATAATGTACTCAGAAATCGGTTAAACATTTTTGCAAAAAATGGTGGTTTTTGTTCCCTATTGACTGGACTAGTTCGCGCTACACGGAGAGCGCGCGGCGCCCACGCGCCGCGCCGGACGTCTCGCACGCGGTAGCACATTCCTCCGTAGAGATAACACCGGCGGTCATCTCCGCCCGACCTTGTAACAAGAAATAAGGCCCGCGACCGTGAACAAAAGATAGAAGAAAATCGCACATATTGAATTGCCGATCACGCGTATCTAGCTGTGCCAGACTTTCACGCTCTTGTAATCGTAGTATTTTCTATTGTGTTTTTTTTTTGTTTATGCGACACTGTACTGCCGATATTCGGTATTGTTGGAAAACTTGTTTTCATTAAAATTATTTACCTTTTATTTAACTTCAACGAACAAGTTTCTCTGCCAGTATTTATTATACACTGCCTCCTAAGCCCACGCCTCTCCGTTACTTTAATAAATTGAGCTAATGGGTGACGATGCCGTCACGTTAGAATATGGTTAAAAAGTCTGTTGCACACTGAGATTCTTTTGAGTTGGCATGTAAGAGCACGCCTGGCGCCCAACTTCCGAATTGGTGAGTAAAATTTTGGTTTCTCGTGTTCAAACTAACGTGCCGAAGTTGTGCGGCATCTTCGTTAAAAGATCATAAAGCGAGGTGCCTGTCACAATTCATATACATATATAGGGAGAGTTCGGGAGACTTGACCATATGGGAGAGTTGAACCACTTTAAATATCTTATTTAAATTTCGTGGCAAGCAAGCGATTGTCAAGCCATAACGCGCAGAGCTTTAGCCACTAGCATGTCACGTGACAACAGAGCGATCGGCAGTCTGCTTCGGCTGTGAGTGAGGCAAACGTGTTTTTTGTGTCCGGAATAAAAAAATCAAGGTTTTGATTATTTTATTTTCAATTTTTTATATGTCAATGTCTGTACAAATATTTTATATTAATTGCACCCTATATTATTGTAGTTTAAGGCAATCAAATTGTTTCTAACCTATTATTTGTACGTTTTTGGAAAATTGCATCAAAATCAGAAAAGTACTGAGTGGGAGATTTGAACCACTCTGGATGGGGAGAGACGACCAGTGGATCAAGTCTCCCCACTTTTGCTTAAAAAGAACTCAACGCTTCTACTCTAAACTGTTGTTTTTAATTTTTAGAACAAAATGCCATTTCGTTATAAACCAAAGAATACTAATCGAAGACATGAATTTAGTAACCAGGCGCTGAAAAATGGGTTGGAAGAAATAGAAAAAGATACTTCTATAAGAAAAACTGCGATTAAACATGGTATAGACAGAACTACCTTGCGCAGATATAAACAAGACAGGCAAAAATTAAACAAAATAGAAGATAAAAGGAGTCAGTATAAAAACTCCCAGATTTTTACGTTCCAAGAAAAAAAATTACTAGTCAATTACTTATTGATCTGCAGTAAGATGAATTATGGTTTGACTAGAAGAGCCGCTATGACGTTCGCATGCGAGTATGCACCTAATTCAAAGAAGATACCAGAGAGATGGTCGACAAATAACTCTACCGGGAAGGACTGGTTTTGTGGATTCCTCAAAAGAAATCCTGAAATAAGTTTAAGAACTCTAGAAGCAACAAGTCTATCTAGAGCTATATTTACAACTGTGACGAGACTGGGTGTGCTACAGTACAAGATTGTCCCAAAGTACTAGCTAGCAAACAATCTCGCCAGGTTGGACAAGTAACTTCTGCCGATAGAGGTATTCTTGTAACCGTTTGTTTTGCTGTTAATGCGATTGGTAATACTATGCCACCATTTTTTATATTCCCTCAAATAAAATATAATGAAGCTTTTGTATCTAGTGGTCCAGAAGAAGGATCAGACGGTGATGTTTCCTATCCTAGTGGCTGGATGACTGTTAAGAGTTTTCTTAAATTCATGAAACATTTTGTAAAGTATTCTCATGCCTCTAAAGAAAATCCCACGCTCTTAATTTTGGACAATCACGAGAGTCATGTAAGTGTTGAAGGGATTAATTTTGCAAAAGAAAATGGAATAATATTATTAACTATTCCACCTCACTGTAGCAATAAGCTCTAACCACTAGATATTGCTGTCTACTCATTTTTTAAGTCAAGATACAATACTGTCATGAGTAACTGGATGTTAACTAACCCTGGAAAGACAGTCACAATTTATAACATCCCTAATTTTATGAAAGAAGTAATGTCACAAGCTTTTAATCAAGCTAATATCAAGAGTGGTTTAAAAAATTCAGGAATATATCCATTCAATCCCGAAATATTTAGCGAGGAAGACTTTTTGTGCTCTGCAGTCACAGACAGATAAATGCCTGTTGATCAGGATTCGTCTGTTCTCTTGCCAGCTTTGCCATCTATATTAGAAATGGATAACACAAACAAAACTTTATCTGCTATAACACCAGACACTCAATTACAAAAAGTAACAGAAATTGTCGAGATAAACAGAGATGTATCTGCTACATCAATCCCATTTACTTCTACAGCAAACGGAAAAGAGGCAGGTGCAATCATAACGCCAGAAATAATCAAATCCTAAAGCTGCATCGAGGAAAACGACGCGACGAGGTTGTCAACCTGGAAAAACCAAGATATTAACACAAATACCAGAAAAGAATGATGATCAAAACCTCGAACCACAAGAGGAGCCAAAGAAAAAAAGGTGAGCACAAAAAAGAGGCAAAATCGAAGAAAGAAATAGCTAAGAGAAAAATTTTTTAGTCGAATGTTAGTGAGACAGATGTGAAGATATTCCTTGTGCTGAGTTTCTAGTCTATAGTTTCCATGAATATAAGTTAATTTTAAATGCAAAACTTTAGAAAATTCTTATTAGTTAATAAATAACTGATCTCAAAAATAATTGATCTTAGTTGATGTTTCAAAGATTTCACTTTTGTTGATTTAAAGATTTTATTTTTTTGTTACTTTTGTCTAAAAAGTTTAATTAAAATTAATATATAAGCTCAGTTACAATATATAAAATATATAAAATAATGATTCAATGTCTAAACTTTGTGGTTGTTTAATATAAATTAAAGTAAAATGTTTTTGTCTTTTATTTCCATATTACTAGAGTATGGTCAAATCTCCCTATATAGTAGGTCATATCTTCCTGCCCTTAGGAAGAGATGAGCCAAATCTCATTTTTTATAAAATTTGATGTAGTGCTTACATTTATTAACTTATTGAATTGATATAACTCTCTAATTATAGTCAGATAACAAGGCTTTACTATGACATAAATGTAAAGTCGCTGGATACACTACACTAGATTTTCTCGATTTTTAAATAAAAAATGGTTCAACTCTCTCGGACTCCTCCTATATATATATACAGGGTCCGGCAATGAAGTATGGTGTTTTTGCAACGACCGTTATGTGTAGCACTGTCGAGCCAATGTCTTCACGATTGTTGATATGTACTCGTTCCGCGATGCCATTTTAGTAGCCATGGAGCCGTGGTCTGTGGCACATCGCGTGTTTATTTACAACACTTTTATTGAAACTGGTCGTTCTGTTGTGCTCACACAGCGACGATTTCGAAACCATTTTAACGTTGGTCGGCATGGTCGCGTTCCAAGACGCGATACCATTTTGAAGTGGGTAAATAAATTTCAAACAACAGGATCGTTGAGACCTGGGTCTGCAAGGGGAAGAGATCGAACAGTGCGAACCCCGGAAAACATTGAAAGAGTGCAACAAGCGATGGATACTAGTCCTAGCCGTTCAGCGGTACGTCACGCACGCGCTCTTGGAATGTCAGATCGTTCAGTTCGCAGAATCTTGCATTTGGACCTCCATTACCATCCGTATAAAATTATGGTTGTTCAGAAGCTGCTCCAAAATGACTTTGTGAGACGACACAGGTTCGCAGAAAGGATGCTGGAAATGCTGCACGGCAACATTGTTTTGTTCATGAGTGACGAGGCCCATTTTCATTTATCGGGGATGGTAAACAAACAAAACTTTCGATACTGGGNAAACNAAAACCCTCGANAACTGCATGAACAACCTCTGCACTCTGAGAGGGTAACTGTTTGGTGTGCCGTAACTCGAAATTGCATAATTGGCCCGTATTTTTTTCGTGAAAACGGACGAACAGTGTCAGTGAACTCAGATCGTTATTGCACCATGTTGCGTGATTATTTTCTACCCGAACTAAGAAGACAACGCATTGACCTCAATACAGTTTGGTTCCAACAAGATGGGGCGACTTGCCATACATCAAGAGCTGCAATGGCCTTTTTAAGGGAACATTTTCCTGGGCGCCTTATTTCGTTGCATGGAGATATGGAATGGCCACCTCGGTCACCAGACCTTTCATGTTGTGACTACTTTTTATGGGGCTACTTAAAATCCAAAGTTTACATAGACAAACCGCGAACTCTTGAGGCTCTTTCAGAAAACATAACGCACGAAATTGAAAGGATTCCTCGTGCCATGCTCGAAAGGAGTATGGACGATTTTGCAATCCGTCTCCAAGAATGCTTCGACAAGAATGGACGCCACCTAACTGATGTAATTTTTCGCACCTGACTATGGTATGTTACTTAAATGGCATCATTCCACTCATGTATTAAAATAATAAATATTGATGTATGTTTAAAAATGAAAGTGTGCCAATTTTTTCAAAAACACCATACTTCATTGCCGGACCCTGTATATACCAAAATTCCGAAAATCTTTACAAAATACAGAGTGACAACTTTGCTAATTTCCTGAATAAATTTCAAGATGTCTTCTCCGAAGAAATCGTTGCATATATATATATATATACATATATATAATGTGGAACAAGTAACCACATTTTTTAATTCTGCTGTCAGTTTTTTCTTTGATTTTTAAAACTTTAGGACCGAACTTATTCGTAGGTTATGATGTAAACAAAACTTGCGTTTCACGTGCTTTTATGATAAATATCATCCAAATAATTGTAACCCAGAAAGCATAAATAGTGAAAATGAATAAATGTGTTTTGGAAAAATAATTGTTTCAATTGTTTTTTAATTCTGCATTTCAATTGTAATTATGTTCAAATACTGACGTTTTATTTATTTTATTTTGTATTTGTTTCATTATATATTATTTTATATTATTTTATTGGATAAATGCATAAAACAATAACCATTAGCTGCGTTTAGGAAATGTGGTAACTGTGCTATTGCATATTTTTATTTTTATAAAATTGCTATTACATGTAAAACACAGTATTAATTAAAATATTGGAAAAATATTCCCTTTTAAAAATACACACTACAAAAATTAAGTTAATGGTGCAATTAATTTCATTTTACATGAATATACGTTTATACATTGCTATATTACATAAAAAAACCCCTAAAACGGGAATCGAACCCTAGTCTCAAGCATAGTAGTCAGGCACTTAAGCACCTGCGCTACACCGCGCTTCTAGAAAACCGTACTAACGAAACGGTATATTAATAAATCCATATAGTTTGAATCTATTTTTCTCGAAAATGGCTGAGAGGTGCGTCCTATCCCTTTGCTCAAGTACTCTTCTGGTACAGTACTATACTACAAAAAAACCTGATTGAAATCGGTGATCCACACTTCGCGACCTTCTCTTGTTAGTCGAGCTTGTCGGGATGAGTTTGACTAAGAAGGGAAGCACTCCAGGAAAAAATTATTCAATTCGTAGGATTAAGAGCAATAAAAATTTGTTTATGATATCCGGGTTATTAAATGAAAAGTTATGTTGCTTTAAGTTAGACACGAGCTCTGATGTATTGTTGGTTAAGGTTATTGTTAGTAACAGGATGGTGAAACCAGTAAAGTATAAGAGGAAAGAAGTGGATTCAACTTTGAAATGTCCGACTGGCGAGATAGTGCCTGTTTGTTGTACAATAAATGTGTGGTTTTTGTGAAATTAGAGATGTTCTCTTTAAAAATTCCGATGTATGTAACAGAAATGCGAGAAGATTGCATTTTAGGTCTGGATTTCTTTAGGAAAACGGGATTAGATAAGGCTGAATCCTCATGCAGACACTGGCGCTTTGACCAAGCGTTGATTGGTGAAAAGCGGATAGTGAGGGTTGCCATTTACTTTCAACACCCACTTTTCACCAATCAACGTTTGATATCAAAGCGCCGGTGTCTGCATGAGGATCCAGCCTAAGATTTTCGAAACTTCGATGTTGAGTTCTTTGACGGAGAGAAAAGAATTGGTTTGCTGCCGGATTACTAATGAATCGGCGAGGTTTCCGACAAAAATTGAGGAAGTTCTTCAAGCAAAATTCCGAAAATCTTTACAAAATACAGAGTGACAACTTTGCTAATTTCCTGAATAAATTTCAAGATGTCTTCTCCGAAGAAATCGTTGCAGATAATTGCGACGTTTTGCAACACGAGATTAATCTTCAGGATACGTGTCCTATTAAACAGTCTTCTAGAAGAATACCGTTGGGAATGCGGGCAGAGATAGAGAAAATTCTTCAGGAATAGAAGGATCGGGAAGTTATCGAGGAATCTTTTAGCCCGTGGGTCTCTCCAGCTGTTTTGGTTAAGAAAAAAGATGGAACCTTGAGGTTTTGTGTTGATTATCGTAAATTGAACGCAGTGACGGTTAAGGATTCGTATCCGCTTCCTAGGATAGATGATTTGTTAGATCAGGTAATAAGTGGTTTTCTACGTTGGATATGAAAAGTGGTTATTGGCAGTTGAAGATTCGCCCGGAAGGTAGAGCGAAGACTACTTTTTGGGTAGGAAGCGTGTTGCGGCAATTTACTGTCATGCCTTTTGGATTGTATAACGCTCCTGCCACCTTTGAACGGTTGATAGAGCGAGTTCTCCAGCAATTTCTGTTTAAAATTTGTTAAAGAAAGTTTTCCTTAGACTCAGAGTGGCAAACTTTAAAGCTGAATCCGAAAAAATATAATCTTTTCGGAAGATACATGAGATATTTAGGCCGTGTGACTTCTGCTCAGGGAATTTCGACTGATTCTGAAAAGTTAGCGGCAGTTTCAGAGTGGCCGATACCACAAAATAAGAAACAGGTAGTAAGAAAAATAAGAAACAGGTTTCCTAGGTTTTTGTTCTTCCTATCGTAAATTCCTATCGTAAATTCCTATCGTAAATTCCTATCGTAATGGGTTTTCTTCAATAGCAAAACCGTTATGCGCGTTAACTGAAAACCAATCCAAGTTTGTTTGAGCCGAACAATGTTAGAAGGCGTTTGCGGGTTTGAAACAAGCGTTGATCACACCTCTTATTCCTTCTTTTCCCTCAGAAGATGGAGAAAGATAGATTTTGGACACTGAATGCTTCCAGGCATGGAATTGGTGCAGTTCTTTCGCAAAAGCAGCACGGGAACGAACGAGTCATAGCGTTTTATAGCCGAACTTTAAGTAGAGCAGAAAGGAATTATTGCGTGACTCGGCGAGAATTGTTAACAATAGTCGATTCGGTGAAGTCGTACCATCATTATCTTTATGGACGGAAATTTTTGGTGCGTACAAATCATGCGTCTGTTAGTTGACTTATGTCTTTCCGGGATTTGGATTGGCATGTTGAGCGGAAATACTTCAACAGTACCATTATCTACCATCGTAGTCGCATAAAAATGCGGATGGGTTGTCGAGACAATCATGTGCTGAGTCGAAATGCAAATATTGTACGAAGATGGAGACAAAAAATGCTGAGAAATAGAAGAATCGAAGAACAGGTAGCCCGGATAGTTTTAGTTGAGGACGCTGTAGAGAATTGGCGGAAGGAGCAGCTAGAAAATCCAGCTATTTCAATTATTTTACAAAGCAAGAAGGTAGATAGGTGTCCTTCGTGGGAGGAGGTATCTTCTAGAGATGCTCCTGCGAGATTTTATTGGCCCCTTTGGGACATTTTAGAGATCCAGCATGAGATTCTGCATAAGAAATGGTTGTCTCTAAATCTGAAATCTAGTGTTCTTCAAATAATAGTCCCTTAGACATGTATCAGGCGAATTTTGAAAAAGGCTCATGATGCTCCTTCTGAAGGACATTTTGGTGTAAACAAAACTCTCATGAAAAAATTCGTAAGCGATTTTATTGGACTTCTTGTAAGAAAGATGTCGAGAAGGACATTTTGGTGTAAATCCTGTAGGGTTTGTGTTGAAAAGAAGAGATCTTCGGATAAAGGAAGATTGCCGTTGCAAATTTATAATGCAGGCGCGCCTTTTGATAGATTGCAAATGGATATTCTTGGTCCTTTTCCAACGTCTTCTTCGAGGAACAAATATCTTTTTGTTATAGTAAATTGTTTCACAAAATGGATAGAGATTTTTCCAACGAAGAATATAAGAGCTTCGAGTGTAGCGGAGGTGTTCGTTAATCAAGTTATCTCCAGACATGGTGTGCCAATGGAGTTGCATACGGATCAAGAGAAGAATTTTGAATCGTAACTTTTTCAGGAATTAACATGGATGTTAGGGATAAAGAAAATGAAGACTACTGCATTACATTCACAATCTGACGAACAGGTTGAAAGGCAGCATCAAACAATTTTGCAATATTTTTCGAAATTTGTTGAGAATAACCAGAAGGATTGGGATTAATAGATTCCAATGTTCCTTTTAGCTTATCGGTCTTCAAAGCATGAAGTTACGGGGGCCTCTCCTGCTGAGTTATATTTCGGACAAGATCTCCGTCTTCCGTTAGATCTGTTGCGGGGTTCCCTTCCGAATTATTGTTCGGGTTCTTCTGAAGATTATGTTCAGGAGGTACAGACACCATTGAAAGAAATGCATCAAAATGTTGGGAAGTTATGGAAATGAGATCTACTAGGACGAAAATTTGTTATGATCTAAAAGCTAGGCATACTCTCTTTGAAGAAGGGTAGAAAGTTTGGTTCTAATCCGCAAAAGTTTAAAGATAAAGCTCCAAAATTACAAAGAAATTGGGAAGAACTTTACGTAGTTGTTAGGAGAATGAGTGATGTAGTATACTGCATACGTCGTTCGAATAGGCATAAAAATAAAGTCGTTCATACCAATAGATTGGCTTCGTATTGTGAAAGATTTAACCATCAGAGTTCCGTTAATATTTGTGTAATCCTGTTGTTTAAGTTTTAGTACTTATTTAAGTCAAAGATACTTGTATTTTATTTGTTTATTTCAGTTATTATTTCCCGTTCTTTGTCGAAATTTTATTTTTGTCGAGGGACGTCGTTGCTGCCGAAGAATGATCAATGGCTTCACTAAAGAAGATCGCTTTATTTACGGTCTTTGATCGTAGTTTTTCCGTAAATCTTAGGGCAAATGCCGCAGCGGAGACATGGAGTGTCCTTAAGGGCGTTGAGTCCATGGAAATTCCCCCTCCCTTGTTCATTATTAAGAAGGAAGAAAGAGAAGACGTCTGAGTTCGGCGGTGTGTTTGTTTACTCCGGACAGAAGTCTACAGGAGGACAGGTGGAACTCTGAATGCGTCAGAAGCTAGTGTCGATTGGGTTGGAGTTCGTGGAATTAAATGAACTTGAATTCAAGAGTCGATAGAAGCTGGCACATTAATTGTCGAGACGACAATTCTTGAAGAAGGGGTGCAGTGTTGCGAGACCGCCCGGTATGCTCGCCCGTGTTAGTCGCGCGACAGAAAAGACGGAAGAAATTTCCTTGGTGACGAGTTGTTTACGGCGTTCGGAGAAGACTAGAAGATTCCGTGACGTTTGAACGCATTTCTACGGCTCGTGCGTTATATCTGTTGTAAAGCGAGAAAATAAAGTCCTTTTTTTTATTTTATATGACTTCTTTATTCTACGCGAGAGCCGCGCCGAAGAGTGCGGAAGTGACGTTTCGCGAGTGTGAGACGTAACACTCTATATATATATATATACATATATATATTACGGTGTTAACCGTAGCAACATATAGAAGAAGCTAATATAACAGCATATACTATACATATTAAAATGTAATCGTGCAAAGCGCGCTGGGCTGTCCTACGCGCGTAAGACAGCCCGATGCACGCTTATTCGATCTTTGTTAATTAAGATCTCGGTAACTATTGCGAATCTAGCAAAATGGTATAGGACTTATCGGCTCAGTTTTATTTCTTCTACCTGTCAACGAAAGATGGTACACCAATTCTGGGACATCCTGTATATATATTGTATATACAGGGTGTTTGGTAACACCGCTCGTAGAGAGGTAGAAGTTATTCTGACAAGGGGAGACTACGACGTGGTACCAATCGATTTAAACAAAATTTATAGGACAGATATGTGGAGTATTGCAGGGTAAAGTAATAAGACGCACTACTCAAGTATTCGTGAAAAAAAATCGAATTTGAAAATTTCGAGTTATTTTACAAGGATATTAAATAGACCGTTTAATCGAAGAGCGCGTAGCGTAGCGGTAGCGTACTAGGTTAGTAGTGTCGACGCTGCTGGTACAGTACAATCTAAATGTAAATAATACGTTTTTTATTTATTTATTGCATGTTATAAAAGTGCATTGTTTTGCATAAAAAATTCGTGACTTAAAAAATACGGTAAAAATAAATAGATTATTACTAATTACTAATTGTGTTTTTAAAAAGCGAATAAATAAGTGTACGCAACATGTAAAAATATATGCAACATGTATTATTTATTGGAACTAGATGGGACAATACATAATTCAGGATGATATTTGTCATAAAAACAAGTGAAACAATAATTTTCACGACAGTGAAAATAAAATAGATTGTTATTAAATCTATTAAATAGATTGTTTAATCGAAGAGCGCGTAGCGTAACGGTAGCGTACTAGGTTACTAGTGTCGACGCTGCTGGTTCGAGTCTCGATATACTTTTTTTTTTTTCAAAATTCTACAGTATAATGTTTCTCTCGTTTGTTAATTTGAAATCAAATCATGCATATTGTAACATATTTCGAAAACTCGGGGCGGATATTTATAAATGTCAACGAAGTATGGTTTTCTATAGATATTTTAAAGAAACCATGTGAATGTAAAAATACAGCGTTCATACGATGTGCACACTGTCGTGAAAATTATTGTTTCACTTGTTTTTATGACAAATATTATTTTGCATTATGTATTGTCCTATCTAGTTCTAATAAATAAAACATGTTGCGTATATTTTTACATGTTGCGTACAATTAAGTATCCGCTTTTTAAAACCACAATTAGTAATTATTAATAATCTATTTTTACCGTAGTTTTTAAATTACAAATTTTTTATGCAAAACAATGCACTTTTTATAACATGCAATAAATAAATAAAAAAACGTATTACTTACATTTAGATTATACTGTAGAATTTTGAAAAAAAAAAGTATATCGAGACTCGAACCAGCAGCGTCGACACTACTAACCTAGTACGCTACCGTTACGCTACGCGCTCTTGGATTAAACAATCTATTTAATACAGTATTCTTTCTACACTTTCCCAATAATGCCACTCTGAATATTGCCGTTCCCCTATTTCTCGCTCGAGCGCTTCCCTCTCCAGTTAGATAAGTTTGACGAGGCTGTGATCGAGTTCATACCTTCTGAATACTGCCGTTCCCTATTATAAGTTTTTTCTATGCCTTCTGGACGATATTGCTACATACTCAAAATGCATCCAATACATTTTTAAATTCTATATATTTTGAAGGTAGAAATGTCTTCTATGCATATAATAATGTTCTCTCATGCAAAAGTGAAATACTTTTTCAATAAAGTAAAATTCAAAGCAGATATGTATGTATCTGAGAATATGGACACATTTGTTGTTACATACATAGATTTTTCATCAAGATCCGGGATGACAATTTATTCCGAATATATATTCATTTCTATGTGCACGTTACTAAATATAATCAATATGTTATATTGTTCAATATATCATATCAATATATCATATAATTATATATTCAAGTAAACTATACTTATCAAATCAATTAATTACAAAGAAAATATACTCACTCTGTGAAAATACAGGATACATAGATGTAAAAATGAACAAAAATGTAAGCAACGACGCAACGAAACAATCTACGGTTACGGTGGCAGTATACAGAAGGTCTTGAACGATTCGTATCGTAGAACGGATAGGCGTGGTACCGATTATCTTTTCCTCACCGCCCATCTCGGCATTATTGGGAAAGTGTACTGTATCCTTATAAAGTAACTCGAAATTTTCAAATTTAATTTTCTCGCGAATGCTTGAGTAGTGCGTCTTATTACTTTACTCTGCAATACTCCACATAATCATCTATCGATCCTATAAATTTCGTCCAAATCGATTGGTACAACGTCGTAGTCTCCCCTTGTGAGTCGAAAAGTCCTATATACAATCCACTTTGCAAGATTCGCAATAATTAACAAGATACCACGTAATAAAAATCTACGAATAAGCATGCAGCCACGTGCACAATGACAGCTCAGTGTTTTGCGCGCTTATGCCATAGGACAGAATAGGAGGAGGTAATAAATAACATATGATATACATATAGTATACTGTTACAAAAACACTTGTTTATACCATAAACATTAATAACTACCTACAACTAAACGCGAAAGCGCGTAAGACAGCCCGGTGCATGCTTATTCGCTGATCTTTGTTAAATAAGATCTCGGTAACTATTGCGAATCTTATAAAATAGTACAGGACTTTTTGACTCAGCTTTACTCCTTCTACCTGCCTACGAGAGATGTTAAAGTAATTGCCTATTTAAGTTAACACAGCAAAAATTCTTGTAAACAAGTGATTTAAAAAAAAAAAAAGAGCCAATACATGTCTTTTGTATTTTGAGTGAGAATTCAAATAGAACTATTAGTTTTTTAACGCGTGGGCGTTTATAAAATCATTTTAAGATCAACTTTTTTTATATCGTAAACCTACATTTTTTATTTTGGAATCTTAATTTACATAAAACAACGCATAACTTTTGTTTGAAACATTTTTTTGTAGGGCTTCTGTTTTTCAAGATATTAAGAGAAACATTTACAATATAAATTATCTAACTATACAGTAAAATGTACGACATGATGGATATCTTCTTTCGGTATTACAAAGTACACAAATTAAAAACTTTTTCAATGTTTTGTCTTGAGTCACCATAAAAAAAATCATTTTACTTTTTTGAAATATTTAACAGTTACAGAAAAAATTGACCCATTAACTAATAGTGCCATTTAAATTCTCATTCAAAATACTGAAAGACGTGTGTTGACTCTTTTTTTAAATCACTTGTCTTTTTCGTTATGTCAGTCTGAATGGGACACTTTTGTATACTGACACTTGTATACTAATAGATTTTTAATTTTTTTTTTATCATTCCAGACAAAATCTACATTTTGACTACTTCGGAGATATCAAAACGATTTCTATTTTTTTAGATAAATTCCGACATAATCGGTTATTATCTTGAATGTATATAATAAGAAAACTGATACAAAAACGGAATTATTTTGAAGTGATTCCGAAAATTACATAATGGGAATCTTGAACACTTTTAAACTTACGAATAACATGAGAAAATACTCCTAACATTTGCTTGGTAACTGTGGTAACATCTAACCTATGTTGCTTTGGTATTTCTTCTTCTCCTGGTTCTTTCAGAGCTAAGACAGCTTCTGATAGCTTGAGAGATACTTCAGCTTTTTGTCCAGGATTTCTAAAAATAATATACAAAAATTATATTTTAATACAAAGCATGTGCGTACGCGCGCGCAAGCTTACTTTTGTAAGCGTACATAGATATTGAGAACATTTAATGGTATAGAGAAGTGCACCATATCATGCGGTTCCAGAGAAAGTATTGTATTTCTCAGAAATTTCTTTTCTGGCTGCTCCTACTACTGCACGCCGTTCTCCTTCAGTCTCTGCCAGCGGCCCGAGATTGAAGAACGGCGCGCGGTAGTAAGGACAGCCAGAAGAAAAATTTCCGAGAAATATTTCCCCTGGAGCCGCACGATATGGTGCACTCCTCTGTACAATCATCTGAAACAATTGATTCTTTGTATAAAAATAAATTAAAAGTGTAGAACATTTATTTAATATATTTCCAGAGTTTTACTTCAAATTTACAAGAAAGAATGAAGTTATAAAACATTTCATAGGACGCATTACGTCATTCGATATGCTAACTTAAATTTAGATATCCACCATTTTGTTAAATCATTAGTTTTAAAAAATGCCACAATTGTAAAATTGTAAGAAACAGTTTTGCTTGTTTATTGTTGAATATTTATATCTCAGCCACATATTACTTAATACTGTGTAAGAAACGTTTTTGCTTTTTTATTATTGAATATTTCTATCTCAGCCACATATTATTTTTTAATCACTTTTCTTAATATACTGTTAACAATACGTACTTTGAATGTACAAGCAGAAATCACAAAATCTGTACATTATAATCCAAGGTTGAAAAGTAACGCGTTACTTGTAACGTCGTTACCGTTACAGTTACTTTTTTTTGGTAACTGTAACGGTAACGGCGTTACAAATTTTTTTTTATAACAAAGTTACTGTTTTCGTTTGTGTAATTTTATTTTATTGTATAAGAGTTATGAGATAACTCTTACACAATAACGCATAAATATAGAGAGAGAAAGAGAAAATATGAGAGAACATAGGCTGCGTTCCAAAATTCACTGCTAGTTACCTGTACTAAAAATCTATAGTTTGTATCATATATATTATAAGGTATCACTTAGCAATTGCAACGCTCATAGAATCATTTTATTCTTGTTTTTTCACTGAAAGTTAAACAAAGATAGATAACGCTCACGAGCGTTGCGATCGTCATATAGAATGCAGCCTTTTTCTACTAACACATTATCTCAATCGATTTCGGAACACAGTCAAAGAAAATAGCGACAGCAGTAAACAGGTTTGGATTTTTATTAAAATAACAAAAACAACATAACTCTTTCTATTAATGATATTGTTATTGACATATACAGGGTGTCCCATAATTGCCGTCTCACCGCTTGTAGGCAGGTAGAAGAGGTTATTCTAATTGTAAGACGAAAAGTTCTATACCACTTTGGAAGATTCGCAATAATTAACGAGATATTAATTAATAAAAATCCGTGAATCAGCGCAAAGACCCAGTCTTTCGCGCGCGCGCTGTAGCGACGGAATAGGAGGAGCTAGTATAATACCATGTGTGATATACACATGTATAACAGCATGTACTGTAACATATACACATTAAAATGTAATCGTGCGAAGCGCGCTCGGCTGTCCTATATGCGTAAGACAGTCCGATGCATGCTTATTCACGTATCTTTGTTAATTAAAATCGGTAACTATTGCGAATCTTCCAAAGTGGTATAGGACTTTTCGTTTTAGAATAACCCCTTCTACCAGCCTACAAGCGGTGAGACGGCAATTACGGAACACCCTGTATATAAAGTCAATAAATGTTCAGTATAGAAGAGGCTGCTCCGATCATCTTAACCTTGACATATGTTGTTAAGGGTACTCTTCTCAATAACAATCAAGACATTTTAGCTGTTGCTCATTGTTCTGTAAAAAATTATTAGCAAAACCTTTTAGAAAAAATATACTTATTTCCAATAATAAAATGTACAATAACAAAATAGAATGTACATTTATTTCCACTTATCATTTCTGAGAATATTCTGAGTTTGCTGATACAGTTATACATATAGTATTGTCTATATATAGTATTGTCGATTATTTCGGAGCGTGAAGTAGTTATCTGTCAATCTAATTCGTTATTTTTCCACGAACTTTTGCATTTAATTCATAATTATTAGGAAATGTTTGTTTATTTGACAAGAAAAAGTTACACGACGTGAAAATTTCGAAAAGTGTAAATCCATGTACAACCTCGTTTCGCATAGAAAATGTGTACCGTGAAGGTAGATCCTCTTTACGAAGGCACTCCGCTATCAAAAAATTAGATACATAGTCTGAACTTCGCTTTACGTAAAAAGTTGTAAACTTATGTGGAATTTTTCCTCGGTTTTAGTCGTCGCTTGTTGCAAGCAAGATTTTCTATTGATTTCCAACAACCACGCAAAGCGAGAATCAACCTAAATCTCTGCGCCTAGTTTTTTTTATAGTGGAGTCTTTCCATAAAAAGGGTGGAACACATTGCTTCCACGCTCACACTTTTTACGCAAAGCGACATTCCACATGGGTTTATAATTTATCAAATTTTCAGCTTTTGTTGATTTCAACTAATCATTAGTGTAATTATACATTTTTTTAATAACTTTTTAATTAGCAATGAGCTACAGTCTTTTGGGGAATACTCAAAAAAATGTTCTTGACAATATATGTCAGAGTCATTATCATCGAACCATTTTTCCTTGTACTGAATATTTATTTAAAAAGTTTTGAATTAAAATTTACAAATATATTACAAATTTACATTACAAATAAAGTTTTTATAAATACAACATTTATAAATTTTTAAGGAGCTTACTTACAAATTTTATAAACTTTTTTTTATTTAAACTATCTTATTATTGAAAGTATTATTTTTATTATATCCTATGTAACTTATTACATTTTATATATTAATAACATTATTATTAAATTAAATCATACCGGCAATATATATATTGAGCTCATGCAGGGTGTTGTGCAGAAATAAAATAAACCAATTTAATGTTAAGAGACGTTTCGACTTTTTTTATTTAAGTCCTTATCAATCTACAAACAATATTCAAAACATTA